>NW_019239080.1:20578-94142 GCF_002742605.1 Olea europaea var. sylvestris
GTTTGATTTGGACGAACTTTTCTTTATCAACTATTCATTAAATTATTCCTGTTGGAATTTCTTTTAGAGTATTGGCCACCAATCTCCATGTGGCATAAAAATAGACAAGAATTGAAATTCAACTAAACATGACTAAAATATATACACCTGGATTATCATGCTCTGTCATATTCAATTTCGTACCTAGAATCTTTTGTAGCCATTGAGTTTGTGTTGAGATAGTAATTTGTTGTTCGAATAGGTAGTAAAATAGAACATTGGTTGATTGTGTTGGGTAAGGATTGCACTGATTACACTTGCATTGCATTCAATTACAAATTATTGAAAAAAAAAATTGAGAAGGCATAAAATTGATGGTGTAGTCAATGCTAATTTCAATTTTTTAAAGGCCACCTCAGCCATCTTATTCCATTGAAATCCACTACTTCTCACGAATTGGGTCAAACAAGCTATATATTAGAAAATACAAATAAAATTTTGAGAGTAGCTTGCCAAATTGAGACCACGAACCCTTTTTATTGTTGTCAGTGTAGGCCAGTTAATAACAACTTTATATTTTATTTGAATGAATTGCCACTCCTTGTTCAGAAATTATATGACCCTAGTACTTAACATATAAAATAACAAATCGACATTTCGATTCTTGCAAATAGACGGTTAGCTAATAAAATATTTAGGACAATTTTTAAGTCTATGAGATGGTCTTCTCATGATTCTAGAAACACAAGAATGTCATCATAGAAAACTACTCTCGAATATAATGAAGGAACATATCTTTCTTAAGACTTCAAAAGAATGACTGAAGCAACCCAAAAAAAATTTATAGATAAAAATTTATTTATTTTGTATATTATATAAATTCATATTTTATCTGGATCAAATAAATTAGATTTTGATAGAGCAATTGTAAGTATATCAATATTGTACTCGTTGGATAGCTCGTAATTAATTAGAAGTCTTTGACTTGAGAAAAAGTTATTTTGGATAAGAACACATTAAGATAGACCCAATTGAAAGAAAATAGTATAAATATAATTTTATATAGATTATAAATCAACTCATTTTTCTCTCTCCAAAAAAAAAGTGTGAGGTGGAATTTTTATCACTATTTATTAGTTTTGAATTAGAGATTCCTAGGATGGCACATGTTTTTACTATTCTACTATTCTAGTTACAACAAAAGTCACCATACACACATATACAGTTGGATAGAAATAATGGATATCTTGTAGTTAAATAAGATAATAATAAAGTACATTGTGAGTAGACAATGGTTGCAGGATTTGACCCTATCAAATCAAATTTTGGTTTATCTACTCTAACCTATACTTATATATATGTATGATGAAAAGTTTTACTCACACCAATTCACACATATGGTAGGTAAAGAGAGAGAGAGTAAGAGAGAGAGAGAGAGAGAGAGAGAGAAATGAAGAGAGAGTAGCATTGGAAATAAAGTTTGCATACATTGAATATTTTAATCTCATATTTTTCAAAGAGGAAAAAAGATTTTAACGTGCTTCAGATTTTTCTAACAAGGTAAGAAACTTTAAGTGCATGTGTTTTTGTTTCCTTATTCATTTATATTCAATAAAAAATGCATGGACTGTCAGTAGACATTCATTTTTTTAAAGAGATATGAAATTGTATGGGATTATAAGAGGACCTAAGATGGGTGTGTCGCTTGATCATCGATATACTCCATAAGATTAGATGGTATGAATTGTAAATTTATATTGGCTTACATTCTCAATATTGCACGTGGAAACAATATTGGTCTTCATTTGTGCATGATATGCATATTTATATATATATATATATATATATGAAAACTACACGTATCTTACTAGGTGTTTTCGAATACTCTCTCTTACAAATTTTTACAGGTTAGTTCGAGTCGATTGAAATTGTGGAAGGACGGTGATGCAGGCTGCTAAGTGGATCAAATTAAAAGAAAAAGAAATAAGTTTGCCATCTTTAAATTTACCAATTAGTTTAATTTTGTTCCAAATGTGTTATTTGAATTAATTAGGAGTTTATGTTATATTTAGATAAAATTTTCATATTTTAAATTTAGATTTATGAATGTTGCAGTTATTTGTTTAATAAAGAATTTTATTTATATAGTTCCGCACTTAAAAAAAATGAAAAATGAGTTTTTCGTAACGTTCCGGAGTTTATAGAAAATTCAGGGTGTTACATTGACGGTGCTTTTCTGAAATATTAAAATTTTGCTTTAATAGCCAATTCTATATTTCAATTGTGATTGCTTAAAGAGGCCCATGCGGTAGCATTCGAAAGCCATACAAAGGCCCACACCCTATATCATCAAAATGACAACAAATTGCCTAGCTAAGAGCCTCTTGCTGCAAGCCACCAAGAGAGGCAACCCATCGCTTTATATTTGAATATCCAAGTATTGGACCAAAGCGCAAACCTCCTAGTCATATAGGAGCTCAAGAATCTTCTATATAAAAATCTTATGAAAATGATTGATGTAATTTCTTGTAGTAACATAATGTCAAGTTTTATCGGCATATATCATAGGTATGCAATCCAAGTCACAAAGTGTTTACTTTCTATATCAAATTAAATGTTGCAAGTCCTATGATGTATGAAGTGACGCCTATGATGGGACACTTGGATCATTAGGATAAAGCCACATATCTCTTAATTTGATGACCTAACTTCATCCATGCCACTACAAAAGTCCACTACTCTTACCAACTCAAGGGTAATGTAATTTTTAACTTTCAAAAGCTCTATAAGATTGATTCTCTCATCTTTTTTACATATATTCATACAAAAACACTTTATTGGCTTGTATCTATAGCACGTCCCACACTTAATATAATTATTCTCATCTACTGACTTAACTATTGGAGTGCTCGTGGCAACCTTTTCCACTACTGAAGAAGGCCATGGGCAACTAACAGTTTGTCCGAGTGTGTAGAAGAATGGCTTACGTGGATGTGAATGGACTCGAAATACATGGATGGAGGTGCAAAAATTGATGTCAAGATATTAACACCATCTGTAAAAACCTGCATTGTGACCATGAACATCCTATGCAAAAGTTTGCCAAAATAGTGCTCTAGCTTTCCCTTTGAAAAATGTTTTGCTCTTAAATAAAGAACACAAGTGGAAGCCCCAAGGAAAGAATGATTTGTCCTATTGATTTGGGTGTATATATTCCTTGAAAATGGAATATTTTAAGGTAAAAATCCACTCAAGAGACCTCATTTTGGAAGAAAAGAGGCATTCGCCCATAAAAGTTCTAGTAAAGAAAAAGTAGCCGCAAGAAAAGCAATGAAGGCCTTTTAAGAAGATGTCCCCCATACTGATGTTACCTACCATCAACGTTGTCACCGACATCAATGAGGTGGAAGGATAGCTGTTTGCCTTACTAGAGTTCTAATAGAAATGGTTGCAAGTAGAAATTGGATAATGGTAACCCTTCGATAAAATTCATCAAAATATCAATCTCTACTTGAGTAGGGGACTAGTAGCGGCTAGAGCAATCCCGTCATTCTCATAAAAATTGATCTTGAACTGCTGACAGACATCACATTGTTGAAAACAAACCTTCATCGTTCTGCGCATATTAAACAATGAAAACTGTGCTTTGTATCGAAGAAAGTATTATGAAACCCGAAATGCCCACTGATTGATTATCAGTGGTTGCAGTAATTATCTTTGGGATCAAGGTTGATATAGGGCTCAAATAAACTTGTCTATTTTTAACCATATGCCATTTCGTTAAAGCAATTCATGGTTTGATTTGGACGAACTTTTCTTTATCAACTATTCATTAAATTATTCCTGTTGGACTTTCTTTTAGAGTATTGGCCACCAATCTGCATGTGGCATAAAAATAGACAAGAATTGAAATTCAACTAAACATGACTAAAAATATACACCTGGATTATCAGGCTATCTTTCGTATTGAATTTCGTAATTGTAACCTAGAATCTTTTGCAGCCATTGAGTTTGTATCGGCATAATAATTTGTTTTTCTAGTAGGTAGAAAAATAGAACATTGGTTGATTGTGTTGGGTAAGGATTGCACCGATTGCACTTGCATTGCATTCAATTACAAATTATTGAAAAAAAATGAGAAGGCATAAAATTGATGGTGTAGTCAATGCCAATTTCAATTGTTTAAAGGCCACATCAGCCATCTTATTCCATTGAAATCCACCACTTCTCACGAGTTGGGTCAAACGAGGTATATATTAGAAAAATACAAATAAATTTTCGATAGTAGCTTGCCAAATTGAGACCACGGACCCTTTTATTGTTGTCAGTGTAGGCCAGTTAATAACAACTTTATATTTTATTTGAATGAATCGCCACTCCTTGTTCAGAAATTATATGACCCTAGTACTTAACATATAAAATAACAAATCGACATTTCGATTCTTGCAAATAGACGGTTAGCTAATAAAATATTTAGGACAAATTCAAAATCTATGAGATGGTCTTCTCATGATTCTAGAAACACAAGAATGTCATCATAGAAAACTACTTTCGAAGAGAATGAAGGAACGTATCTTTCTTTAGTATTCAGAAGATTGACAGTGCTTTTGTGAAGTATTAAAATTTTGCTTTAATAGCCAATTCAATATTTCAATTGTGATTGCTTAAAGAGGTCTACATTGCAGCATTCAAAAGCCATACAAAGGCCCACACCCTACGTCATCAAAATGACAAAGCAAATTGCCTAGCTAAGAGCCTCATGCTGCAAGCCACCTAGAGAGACAACCCACCGCTTTATATTTGAAGATCCATGTACTAGGCCAAAGCAAAGACCTCCTAGCCATATAGGAGCATCTCTCATAGTCGGTTTTCTCAGGAGATCTTTTGTATAAAATCTTATGAAAGTGATTGATGTGATTTCTTGTAGTAACATAATGTCAAGACTTATCGACATATATCATAGGTATGCAAACCAAGTCATAGAGAGTTTACTTTCTATATCACATTAAGTCATTGTTTGAGTCCCATTATTTTCATCAAAATACATTTTTCAACAGTAATTTGACTCTATTTCAACCACACATTCTTTATTAAAATAATATTACACGCAAATTCAAATTTTTTTAATATTTTAACCACACATTTCTCATCAATACACTGTTCAAAAATGAATTCTTTGGCAAAAATGAGGCTCAAACAAGGGCTAAATGTTGCAAGTCCTATGATGTATGAAGTGAAGCCTATGGTGGGACACTTCGATCATTAGGATAAAGCCACATATCTTTTAATTCGATGACCACTACTTCATCCATGCCACTACAAAGTCCACTACTCTTACCAACTCAAGGGTAATGTAATTTTTAACTTTCAAAGCTCTGTAAGATTGTTTTCACATCTTTTTACATATATTCATACACATTCTCAGTGCACAAACACTTTATTGGCTTGCTTCCATAGTACGTCCCACATTTGATATAATTATTCTTGTCTACTGACTTAATTTTCGAAATGCTCGTGACTACCTTTCCCACTACCAAAGAAGGCCACGAGCAACTAACAGTTTGTCCGAGTGTGTAAAAGAATGGCTTACGTGAATGTAAATGGACTTAAAATACATGGACGGAGGTGCAAAAATTGATGTCAAGAGATTAATACCATCTGTAAGAACCCGCACTATGTCCATGAACATCCTATTCAAAAGTTTGCCAAAATAGTGCTCTAGCTTTCCCTTTGAAAAATGTTTTGCTCTTAAATAAAGAACACAAGTGGAAGCCCCAAGAAAAGAGTGATTTGTTCTATTGATTTGGGTGTATATATTCCTTGAAAATGGAATATTTTGAGGTAAAAATCCACTCAAGAGACCTCCTTTTTGAAGAAAAGAGGCGTCCGCCCATAAAAACTTCTAGTAATGAAAAAGTAGCCACAAGAAAAGCAAGGAAGGCCTTTTAAGAAAATGTCCTCTAGACTAATGTCACCGTCTGTCAATGTTTTCACCAACATGAATGAGGTGGAAGGGTAGCTGCATGCCTTACAAGAGTTGTAATAGAAATGGTTGCTAATATGAGAATATTAGTGCACAAAATGCCACCATACAACAGCTTCTCAAATAAATGCATGGGTAAGGAGGTTATTAAATGCCTCAAAATATGCTTAACCAAGCCTCTTCCTTTAGGAAGAAGAGGAGAAAGTGCAAAGTCAGATAGCTCATTCCAATAAGCATAGGAAAGGTGTTAGCATTATGGAAAAGGAAGTAGGAATGGGTGTGCCAAACAAATAATTCACTCTTCCAAAAAAATAACTTTCCTCCTGAATATAAATGGGCGAATACCTTAAAGGTCCTCTAGCATTTTTGATAAGATTGACCTTATTGGTCCTATAAATAGGCCTCAACAATCACCTCCCATGGCTAGGTCCCATGAACAAATGTAGAGGCCTTGAAATGACCCCCACCTAGAAATAAGCTAGAAAGAAGGTCAACGGAGATCGAAAAGGATCAGGTTGGGACCTTTCAACCACCTAGATATTAAGCTGACAAGAAGGATTTTGATGGACCATATAGGTCTTATGAAATGGATGACAATGATGACAACATGCCCTTCTTATAGGAGCTCTGAAGTACATGTATGCCAAGTCATTTTATGCCTCTAAAGATCCCTGTGTATGAAGGGAGAGATGATCCGAAGAAGCACCTCAACAACTACAAAACTCACATGAGCTTGAGAGATACCTTACCGGTGTTGAAGTGTAGGCCCTTCTACTTAACTCCAAGTGGAGTGGTCGAAGTATGATATAGTAGGATACCAGGGAGGAGTATTAGGGGTTGGCCTGACCTCAAAAAGGCCTTCCTGAATGAGTACCTAGTCAAGAAGGATCGAGAAGCCCTAATTTAACACCACTAAGACATGAGGCAAGCTGCTGGTAAAATGTTGAAGAGCCACTTGGCCTTTTACACTGATGAAATTACCTGCTACAAGGTCTCTGATAGAGAAGCTCTCTTAGCCCCAAAGGGAGGTCTCAACATGAACACTCTTGATGCAAACCCCATAGCAACGTTGACTACGAAACCCACAACGAGATTGACGAACCCAAGAAAGCCAAATTAATCCAAAGTTTAGGATTAACCTAAAAGAAAGTCAAACAAAAAACCCAACAAAAACGACGCTTGAAAGACCCCTTGATCACGCAATCCAAGAATTAAATCCGGTTGTTTGAACGCCACAAGTTAACACTTGATAAGTTCGAAATTGTTCAATGAAGAACAAAGAGAAGACAATACGCCTCACTTTAATTCAATATCAATAATGTCAAAGGTTTTTAACAATTGAATGGAAACTCCTATTTATATTAAACCTAAAAACTAGGTAAAAACCGTGCAAAAGTCGAGTATAATCTCCGAAATATGGAAAAGAATCAAAATCTAATAAAATATGAAAAATTGCCAAAATTGGAAAATTCGCTAAATTTTTGGCCTGTGCGACCGCATGGTGTAAATCCATGCGGTCGCATGGTTCAACTAAAATTGCACTTTTGGTTTTCAGTATACATGTGTGCGGCCGCATGTGGTTTTGCCTGTGCGGTCGCATGGTGTTGTCTTCAGCCTCCGCTTTCGTCGCTTGATAACAAATTGATCCAAGTTGATTCAGCTTTCGACCCAAACATGAAAGTTGCTCCATTTTGAGTCCCGAACATGGTTCCATCAATGGTTTCTTGAACGAGCAATCTCATCGCTTGTTTCACTTGCTTTGCCCTTGATCGCGTATTTGGTCCGCCATTGACTACAACGGGTCTCGTCTCACACTTGCCTTCGTCGGACTCGACTCCTGGATCATATCATCCCCTCCCTCTTCAAAAGGATTCGTCCTCGAATCTGAACCTACATCAAACAGAGAGATCAGATACATTAAAAGTAGCTGAAACATTGTACTCACCTGGAAGGTCCAACTTGTAAGTATTGTCGTTTATCTTTTCAATCACTTGAAATGGACCATCGCCCCTCGGTTGCAACTTGGACTTCCTGTGCTCCGAAAACCGCTCTTTCCTAAGGTGCACCCAAACCCAATCTCCTGGCTCAAATGTCACGCGCTTCCTACCTTTGTTCGTCTGCGACGCAACCAACTTACTTTTGTTTTCAATTTGCACTTTTACCTTTTCATGGAATGACTTAATCAATTCCGCCTTCTTTTTGCCATCTAAACTACCACGTTCATTCACAGGTAAAGGAATTAAATCCAAAAGGGTTAGTGGATTGAAACCATATACAATTTCAAATGGAGAATATGACGTAGTAGAGTGAACAGCTCGATTGTATGCGAATTCAACAAATGGTAGACACTCCTCCCAACTCTTCAAATTTTTATTGATTACTGTGCATAACAATTGTGTTATAGTCCTATTCACTACCTCGATCTGCCCATCTGTTTGTGGGTGGCAAGTTGTGGAAAATAGTAACTTAGTGCCTAACTTACCCCACAAAACTCTCCAAAAGTGACTCAAAATTTTGACATCCCGATCCAACACTATACTTCTAGGAACCCCATGTAAACGCACAATCTCTTTAAAAAATAAGTCAGCAATATTCGTGGCATCGTCAATTTTGTGACATGGTATAAGATGTGCCATTTTGCTGAACCTATCTACAACCACAAAAATAGAATCCCGACCTCTCTTAGTCCTAGGTAAACCCAAAACAAAGTCCATCGAGATATCAACCCAAGGCTCACTAGGTATAGGTAAAGGTGTGTACAAACCTTGTGGTAAAACCTTAGATTTAGCCTTTTTACAACCTATGCATCGACTACAAATTCGCTCAACATCACTTTTCATCTTAGGCCAATAAAAATGCTCCTTCAATACATCTAAAATCTTTTGAACCCCAAAGTGTCTCATCAATCCACCACTATGTGCCTCCCTTACTAACAATTCTCGAATAGAAAAATTAGGAACACGTAACCTATTTTCCCGAAATAAACACCCCTCATGCCTAAAGAACCTATCAACCGCCCCTTTTATACATGAAAAATAAATACCTGAAAATTCAACATCTTTTTCATACAATTCCTTAATATGTTCAAACCCAAGTAACTTAGAATCAAGAGTAGTTAGCAATATGTACTTTCGTGACAACGCATCCGCCACCACATTTTCGTTACCTTGTTTATACCGAATGACGTATGGAAAGATCTCAATGAATTTCATCCATCGTGCATGCCTCTTGTTCAATTTACCTTGTCCCTGCAATTGCTTTAGTGACTCATGATCGGTGTGTATTACGAACTCCTTCGGCCATAGATAATGTTGCCAAATCTCCAAAGCTCAAACAAGTGCATAAAGTTCTTTGTCATATGTAGCATAATTTAAAGCAGCTCCACTCAATTTCTCGCTAAAGTATGCAATAGGCCTCTGATCCTGTATTAAAACTGCTCCGATCCCTATTCCTGATACATCACACTCAATCTCGAATGTTTTGTCAAAATTAGGTAATGCCAAAATAGGTGCTTTACACAATCTACCTTTAATAGTATTAAATGCAAATTCCTATTCATCACCCTAGTGAAAACCTACACTCTTTTTAACTACTTCCGTGAGCGGTGCGGTGATAGTGCTAAAATCCTTCACAAATCGCCTATAAAAACTAGTCAAACCATGAAAACTCCTAACTTCCGTTATACTTTTAGGTGTCGGCCAATCTCTAATAGCTTTTATCTTTTCATCGTCTACTTCTACCCCATTAGTACTAACCATAAAACCAAGAAAAATAACTCTATCCATACAAAATGTGCATTTCTTAATATTAGTATAGAGTTGTTCTTTCCTTAAAACAATTAGCACACATTTTAAATGTTCCAAATGCTCTCCTAGGTTTTTGCTATAGATTAAGATGTCGTCAAAATAAACCACAACAAATTTTCCTATAAAAGCACGTAAAACATGATTCATTAAATGCATAAAAGTGCTAGGTGCATTTGTGAGTCCAAACGGCATAACCAACCATTCATATAAACAATATTTAGTTTTAAAAGCCGTTTTCCATTCATCACCCTCCCGCATACGAATTTGATGATACCCGCTTTTTAAATCAATTTTAGAAAATATGCAAGAACCATGTAATTCATCAAGCATTTCATCTAACCTAGGTATAGGGTGACGATACTTTACCGTTATGTTGTTGATAGCCCTACAATCCACACACATTCGCCATGTTCCATCCTTTTTTGGTACAAGCAAAATCGGTACCGCACAAGGACTCATGCTTTCCCTCACGTATCTTTGCTCATCAACTCCTCCACTTGCCTTTGAAACTCCTTAGTCTTCTCGGGATTACTTCGATAAGCCGATCGATTTGGAATAACAGCTCCGGGTATGAAGTCAATTTGGTGTTCAATGCCTCGAATAGGCGGCAATCCACTTGGTGCATCCTTCGAAAATACATTGTCGAATTCCTGCAACAAAGACTTAGCCAAACTAGGGAGGGGTGGGTTAGTTTCTTCAAAATTGAGGAGTGATTCCTTATAAACGAACAAGATCATCTCTTTTCTCTCAACTACCGTCCTCATCAAATCACTCTCTTTTGCAAAGAAATTCGCTTGTGTTTTCTCTCTTCTCTCGGGGCACTCTCTTTCTTTTCTCTCTTGTGATTGCTCTCTCTTTTCCTCTCTAATGGCTATCTCAACATTTTCTTTCTTTTTCTCCAACTCACTATTTGCTCTTATTATTTCTAACTCTTTTGCTCTCCTCTCTTCCTCACTTCTCAATTTTAATTGGTCCTCATAGACTTGCGCCGGTGTTAATGGTACAAGAGTAATGGTCCTTCCATCCTTAATGAAACTATATCGATTTTTGTACCCATCATGCATAGCTTTCCTATCGTATTGCCATGATCGCCCCAATAAAATATGTCCCGCTTGCATTGGCACCACATCACACACTAACTCGTCCTAATAACTCCTAATTGACAAATTAAGTAACACCCTTCGATTCACCCTCACCTCGCCACTCTCATTCAACCATCGCAATTTATAAGGTTTCGGGTGTCTCAACAATGTTAAACCCAATTTTTTTACAAGAGATACGCTAGCTACATTAGTGCAACTACCATCATCAATTATAACACTACATACCGTATTGTTGACGTGGCATCGAGTGTGGAAAATGTTCTCCCGTTGCAACTCCAAGTCATCCGCTTTGACATGTGTAGTGAGAGCTCGCCTTGTGACTAGTAGATCTCCAACCGGCCCTTCAACTTTTTCTTCTTCACTAACACCCTCCAACGCCGGCATGTCATCAAACTCGCCATCACTATCGCTCACAATCGCTCCATTATCCCACAACACCATTGCCCGTTTGTTTGGGCATTGAGAAGCAATATGCCCCGTTCACAAACACTTAAAATATTTGATGTCCCGATTGTGCGACGGTTGTGCCTCTTGTTTTGATATTGGTTTGCTAGCATTTTCATCCTTGCCTTTTGCCAATCATTTTTACCTCTCGACCTTCATTGCCACATGTAACATGTCCTCGATTTCCACATAGTGTTGCAACTCTACAACATTTGCAATATCTTGATTTAAACCATTCAAGAACCGTGCCATGGTAGCTTCCCGATCTTCCTCCACATTCGCCCGAATCATAAGAATTTCCATCTCCTTGTGATAATCCTTTACAATTTTCGATCCTTGGTACAAACCTTGCAATTTTTGATGGATTTCCCTATAATAGTGACTCGGAACAAACCTCATCCTCATCAACATCTTCAACTCATCCCAAGTGCTAATTGGCCTTTCCCGACCCCTACGTCGTGATGTAAGTACTTGATCCCACCAAGATATCACGTAATCCACAAATTCAAGCACCGCTAATTTTACCTTTTTCTCCTCCGAATAATTATAGCACTCAAAAATCATCTCAACTTTCCTTTCCCACTCTAAATATGCTTTCGGATCGCTTCTCCCCTTAAATTGTGGAATAGTCACTTTAATACTCCCCAGATTTCCATCTACTTCATCTCCCAAGTTATTCCTTCCCCGTCTTTCCATCCTATCGCCCCTATGCCTCGCTCGACCCATATCAATGTCATTTTCATCAAAATCATCCTCATCACTACGATACTCATCTCGCCTTCCTCTCCTAGATTCACGCATACCCGGCCCCCTAACATTAGACATCTCCACTTGTCCCCGGCTAAGATTAGCAATTGTAGTACCCATTTGTGCCATCCATTTCCCTTGCCTATCCACCTTCTCCCTAACATCACCAAATACCCTTTCATACCTCCTTATCATGTCCTCCGATACATTGTTGTCATTACCATTTCAGCTTGAATTAGAACCTTCTCTTTCTGACATCATATCACACAATTTTTTTTTATGCCTTACAAAGATTTCACTCGAAAAACACTCACTGTGGCTTTTTCCCTCTATTAAACTCACCACTTGACCTTTTACCACTCAAAGTCTCCCTCCAAGCACTTCAAAGAACCAAGTGAACTAAATCAATTGTTTTACCAGCAATTCAAACAAACCGAATATTAATCAAAGACCACGAGACTCAAAGGACTTGAATAAGTGGAATAGATGAATGTTTTGACACGAATATGTGAATAGACTCAAAAGAAGAATGACAGACTCGAACCCAATTGAATATCCCAAAAATCAAAGAATGATATATATATATATATATATATATATATATTTTTTTTTGTGAATAATACTTCGAGATAAACAGTACCTCGAATGTACAGTAACACTTTTTTTTCGTTTTTTGTACTTTTTTTTTTTTTACTTCTTAATGGAAGAAGGTGAGTAAACTACCAACAACTAAACGAAACGACGAAAAGAAAAACAAGGATGAAGAAGAACTAAGAAAGAACAAATAAAATAGAAGAAGAAACTAAGAAAACAAAATTAACAACTCAACAAAATAAAGAAAAGATATAACCTTCAATTAATTTGGAGCCAAAGCTCTGATACCAACTGATGCGAACCACGTAGCAATGTTGACTATGAAACCCACAACGAGATTGACGAACCCAAGAAAGCCAAATTAATCCAAAGTTTAGGATTAACCCAAAAGAAAGTCGAACAAAAAAATCCAACAAGAACGACGCTTGAAAGACCCCTTGATCATTCAATCCAAGAATTAAATCCGGTTGTTTGAACGCCACAAGTTAATACTTGATAAGTTCGAAATTGTTCAATGAAGAACGATGAAGAGAAGACAATACGCCTCACTTTAATTCAATATCAATAATGTCAAAGATTTTTAATAATTGAATGGAAACTCCTATTTATACTAAACCTAAAAACTAGGTAAAAACCATGCAAAAGTCGAGTATAATCTCCAAAATATGGAAAAGAATCAAAATCTAATAAAATATGAAAAATTGCCAAAATTGGAAAATTCGTCAAATTTTTGGCCTGTGCGGCCACATGGTTCAACTGAAATTGCACTTTTGGTTTTCGGTATGCATGTGTGCGGCTGCATGGTGTTGTCTTCAGCCTCTGCTTTCGTCGCTTGATAACAAATTGATCCAAGTTGATTCAACATTCGACCCGAACATGAAAGTTGCTCCATCTTGAATCTCGAACATGGTTCCATCAATAGTTTCTTGAACGAGCAATCTCATCGCTTGTTTCACTTGCTTTTCTCTTGATCGCATCATTCGTCCGCCATCGACTATCAACGGGTCTCATCTCGCACTTGTCTTCGTCGGGCTCGACTCCTGGATCATATCAACTCTATTTTGGAGTGATGTTCTAAATAAGAACCCCACTACTTATGACGAGTAGGTGAAAATGATGAGAATTGAAATCATCAGTGAGAAAATGATTAATCATTGCAATAGGGTAGCCTAAGGGCTCACACCTCTTCAAAGGTAAATAGGATGAGGCCAAACCTCCTATTTAGTGAACCAACAATGGATCCAAGCTTAATATATAATTGCTTTTATTTTGAGCCAAGTCCTAGACACGACCACCTTTAATGTCATTCAACCTTAGCCTAGATAAGGCTAAACCAAATAGCCAAGCCCTGCCCCAAGGAGATACATCCATCGAAGGGACAAAGGAGAAGGCAGTAAACTTAGAAATAGGTCGTACAATGATGCACTTCCGTTGCACTATCCATCAAGTTATGGTCATGATACTAGTAAGTGCAGAGACATTCCCACAACCCACATAGTGGAATAATCTTCATCAGCCTAGAAGAGATGATCACCCTTCCACATAGGATTCTTCCCCACCTAGGAAAATTCAACAACCTAGGTGAGATAAGGCAAGATAAACTCCTGAAGATGACTCTCCTTACCACATGAGAGACGAAGGTAGAGAAATACCCAAAAATAGGCAAAAGCAAAGGATTGACCTATAGCGGACGTGAAAAACACACCAATCCAAGATATACAAATCTTCTAAGGTCCATATATAGGAGGCGAGTCCCGAAATGTATAAATGATCTATACTAGGGAGGTCAATAACCCTCTAATAACAAACTATATAGTTAAAAACCATCCCCAATGGATTGAAAATGTATCACCCGTCACCTTCATCCGAGATATGGCAGATCTACATTACTTCCATTGCGATACCTAATGGGTCGTATGTTTATGGTCAATGAGAGATCAATCAATATCCTATTTGGTGCCACCTATGTCAAGATACTAGTAGATCACAAGATAACCCCTATGACATTCCCATTATGTTACTTCACCAGTGATAGCATCATTCCAAGAGAAAAATCACTCTTATGGAAGAGATGGGATCACCTTCTCAAATAGACAGCCACTTTATAGAGTTCCCCATGATAGATAACAGGTCAACCTAGCATGGCGTCTTAGAAAAAATTGTTTCAAAAGAAATCATTAGCTGTCACATTCATAGATCATTTGTACATGAAGTTACTCACGAAACATGGCATTGCAACTATTAGAAGTGACAAAATGGCATCTTAGGAATGCTACATCAACTTTTTAAGAAAGAATGTAACACTGAATGTTAATAGAGTATTAAATGACACTGAAATGATCGGTGCATCTAAAGAAGGGCAAACTTCTGAACAAAGAGAAGACATCAAAATGGTAGATGTCCCCGAAAGAATGCATGAGCCCTAAAAAATGAAGATCCTTAAAGAATGG
Organism: Olea europaea var. sylvestris; assembly: GCF_002742605.1. Taxonomy (NCBI): domain Eukaryota; kingdom Viridiplantae; phylum Streptophyta; class Magnoliopsida; order Lamiales; family Oleaceae; genus Olea; species Olea europaea. The sequence continues at coordinate 35,685 of NW_019239080.1, forward strand.
GCTACATATGGCAAGTTGGACCCTTGTGTGATCGAGTTCGAGTTACAGGCTGCTCTAGTGAAAGAACTAGAAAGCTTTCCTATAAACCTTCAAGATCCCGCTGAAGCATTATAAGTGGAAGGGCTCTACCACTTGAGGTAAAGGAAAAGTTCAAGAGTTTCTTGTGCAAGAGTTCAGAGAAGCAACATATCCAAAATCAATCTTTAATTCGGTCCTAGTGAATAAGTACAATGACAAGTAGTAGGGCTGCACAGACTTCTCCAACCTCAACCAAGCTTGTCCAAAAAACAGTTTTCTACTCCAAGGATAAATCAACTCGTGGATTTCACCACGAGACATGAGTTGCTAAGTTCCATAGATGTTTATTCAGGCTACAATTAGATCTCTACGTATCTCGCAAATTAGGAGACCACCTCTTTTGTAAGAATGGCAATTCAAACTGTTAAAATCGAAAATCGTGATTTACCAAATCGATAGTATAATGGGGCGAATATGGTATTTGATTTTAGTGACCCGGTTAGGAGCAGGGCATGTATGGTATTTGTGCCATCACCCTGCCCTAAACCGATTACCCGTTAAAAAAATAGGCAATTGAGCTTTCCATTATTCTTTCTATTATAATTTGTTTAGCCCAAAATTTAAAGCTAATTACCGACCAATTCAGCAACCTAATCCAGTTACCACTTACCCACTAAGTACTAACCCTACCACAAAGAAAATTAGAATGAAATTCAACAAGACATTACCTGAAAATCGTCTTAATTCGAGTCTCTGCAATGCGTCCCCAAAATTTTTTCTTCTCCATATCGTATTCTTTCTTACTTGACATCGCCATCCCCATCCCCAAATAAGAGGGTATTTTTCTTCCTTTTCTCATTTGTTAATTGCCGTGCTGTAATCTGTATCTATTTTTATTTCTGTCGAGTTTGAGTATTTGATGAAATGAAGTTTTTTCTTCTTCACATAAAAGATGAATTTAATAACCATAGTCTACCTAGAGATATTAAGTTTTATTGCTGGAGGAACTTGATAATATGCACTTTGAGTTTGAGAATAATCAATGAAAATGCAAGGATACGAGCAAGTTATTGAGCTGTTGAATTCACCCTGCACCGGATTGCATGAAAAATCTTTGGAGATTTTACAGAGAATTTTTAGAATTGGAATTAAAAATATATATATATGGGAATTATGCTTAAATCTCATTAGTGGATATCACTTAGAAAGGAACAAGTAATGCAAGAACTTTGGCTGCCAAAATTCTTTCTCGATTGAATGTACTTCATGAACAATCTTCATTTTTTTATTGTGATATTGAAATGAAGGTACATACTTTATGTGAATATTCAATTGGGATATTGTTTGCAATTTCATTTGGGATGTTGTTTGTTACATTTGCTTAGTATTACGTTTTTTTTCATTGATTTTTTTTCATAAATTTTTTTTAATTTGATGGCTGTATTTATAAAAAATAATTTATTTTCATGGCTATTGATGACTTGAACCGAGCCGAATCAAGATATGAACCGAACCAAACCGACTTACGTAGTTATAGTGCGGTTATGGTATAGTCAAAAAATTGGTGGTTTGGTAATGGTTTTGGCCGAATCTACCCTGAACCGAACCTTTGACAACCCTACTCTTTCGTCACCGATATATTTCTCTATTGTAAAAAGGTGATGCCATTTGGGTTGAAAAATGTGGGAGCCACCTGTTAAATACCCATCAATAAGATGTTTTCTGATTGGTAAAATCATAGAGGTATGCATGGACGACATGCTAGTAAATAACCTCAAAATGAAGAATCATCTCAAACACCTAGAGGTTACTTTCCAAATTTTAAAGACATATATGATGATGTTAAACCCCATCAACTATATGTTTGGTGTTGTCTCTAAAAAGTTCTTATGTTACATGATCAACCAAAATGGTATTAAGGCCAACTTTGAAAAAATTAATGCCCTGATAGAAATGAGGTCCCCTCGAACACCAAAAAGAGATGCTAAACCTCAACAGATAGGTGGTGCCCTGACTCACTTCGTTTCAAAAATCATCGATAAATGCCTTCCCTTCTTCAAAATTCTCAAATGATGGATGGAAATATAATTGATGGATGAGTATGAAGATGCTTTCGAGGAACTAAAGAAACACCTCAAACCTGTCCTATCACCTCCAAACCAAAAACTGATAAACCCTTGTCGCATTATTTGACCATATCTGAAGAGGTTATCAACTCGGCTCTTATGAGAGTAAAATGTAAACATCTACTTTCTGTTTATTATTTGAGCAAAGCCCTTCTATACATGCCTGCCACCTAGGCATGAAAAGCTCACCCTCTCCCTCGTAATCATTCCCAAAAAGTTGAGGCCATATTTCTAGGCCCATAGCATCCATATGCAAGCAAACTTTCTACTCAAGCAGTTGTTCCATCTACTTATGCTTTCGAGAGATTATGAAGTGGGCTTTAGAGGTGAGCAAATTTGATATTGAGACACAAATCAAGAGCCTCTATCAAAGGTTAAGCCCTTGTTGCCTTTGTGGAGGAATTGACCAACGTCCCAAAAATAGAGGTGGCAATGAAACTCATAGAGTCTTATATTTAGAGCCCTTTTGTTGATGGATCCTTTGGAGAAATAGGCTTCGAAGTTGGAGTGGTCTTGGTTTGCTTTGAAGGCCACAAAAATTTAAGGTCTCAAATAATGTTACTGAATATAAGTCACGCTTAGCTAGTTTCAGACTAGCTAATGAGATACATGTGAAGAATATTCTCATAAATAGCGACTCCTAGCTAGTGGTGATCTAGGTTAATGGCAACTTCATAAAAAAGGACAAAGGCATGGAGGCATACCTCAAACAGGTCATTGATCTTCTCCCAAATTTTGAGAAGTTTGAGTTGGCACATGCCTAGCAACTTTTAGATGTCCATGCTGATGCCTTATCAAAGTTAGCAAGCAGTGAGGTCTCTAAGCTGCTCAAAATAGTACCAATTAAACATCTCAAGATGTCTTCTATCTCAAAATGAAAAGAAATAATGTGGATTGAAGTCACCCTTTCATGGATGTATCCAATCATTATCTTCCTCAAGGATCAAGTCTTACTTGAAAATAAGGGTGAAGCCCACAACTTAAGACAATACTATAACTTCATTTCCCAAGATGATGTGCTATAGAAGAAAGAAAGACTTCAACCCTACCTCTCCTTTGATATACAAGAAAAGAAGAGGTAACATACATCCTTCTGGAAATTCATGAGAGCATATGAGGTAACAACTCTAGAGGACCTGTACTTGCACAAAAGCTGCTTAGCAAGCTTACTACTAGCCTACTTTGAAAAATGATGTACTTCAATTTGTAATCAAATGCAACAAAAGCCAACATTTTGCAAATGTGTAGATGCAATAGTCCCAAGAACGTACTATTGTATCTAGCCCTTGGCCATTTTTCAAGTAGGGAATTCACCTCAAAACTTTGCCAAAAGGAAGAGGCAAAACAAGCTACCCTATTGTCTTCACTGATTACTTAACAAAGTAGGTAGAAGTTGAACCCTTGTAAAAAAAATCATAGAAGCCAATATTTCGAAATTTCTCTAGAAGAATATCGTATGCCAATTCAAAATTCTTCATTAGATCGTATCAGATAATAGAAGACAATTTAACACCAAAAAGATTGAGGACCTATGCGAAGAGCTATAAACCAAGAAACAATTTTCAATACCTCACCACCCTAAGCAAATAGTCAGGTCAAAGCTGTCAATAAAATAATCAAGTACGCCCTCAAAAAGAAACTTGATGCTTCTAAAGCAGCATGGATTGATGAGTTCCATCAACTACTGTAGGCCATTCACACCACAAGCTGAACTACCACTAGAGAAACTCTCTTTTTCCATAGCCTATTGAATCGAAACTATGAGTTCGATGGAAGTAGGATTAACCTCATCCCGTCACCTACGCTTCGATGAAGTATCCAGCGATGAAATGAGGAAGTATGAGCTTAACTTCATTGAAGAAATAAAGGATGAGTGACAAATCAAACTCACCTCATACCAGCGAAAGATGACTGGTTATTACAATACTAAAATGAAGAAGAAATGAAGAAAAAGTAATTTTGCATAGGCAGTCTAGTATTAAGGAAGGTCTTCCTCTCCTCAAAAAAATAAGGCCTATGCACGTTAACCCAACTAAGAAGGCCACTACAATATTAAATAAGAGCTACATCCCAGCACTTACAAAACTGAAGGTCTAGGTGAAAGGGCACATCATCATCCATGAAACATTGAGCACTTAAGGAAATATTACCAATGTTAAGGCCTATCTATTCGGCAGGATAATATTTCCCGACTTATATAAATGTGTTTTCTTCAAAATAATGATTTTCAACACAATTGTCTTCAATGTGTCATATCCACCATAGGAGAAGCCTTTGACATGGACGTGCTAACCCTATACAAGGATGTATACTTCAAAGGAAAAAATGTGAAGTATCCTATAGTGGACCCACCTCAAAACTATTTCGAAGATGAAGCCTTCCATGGATGAACCATCTACAATTAGGCTATAGATGTGCTAATCCCATACAAGGATGTCTTTTTCGAAAGAAGATGCATAAAGCTCCCCACATGGGCCCACCTCAAACTACTTCGAAGATGAAGCTTCTATAGATTAACCATTCACCATGTAAGAAACCCTTGACGTAGATATACCAAACTATTGCAAGGATGTTTATAATGAAAAGAGCCAAGAAACTAAACAATCATTTTAAAGAGTTAGTATTTAAACATTCATTTCAAAGTGATATGACATGTAACCCACACCTATTCGAGGTGAAGCACTATTGCTATCTAAAGTGTAATCACAAGGTTTCTGCTGTACAAATAACATTAAGATATTCAATTTAGGTCCGTTCCATATTTAAGAGGTACTTTAGTTGTATCGAAGTAGCAAAAGAAAAAGAGGCCGAAGCATTAAAAAATGTTAAATCAAAACCTAAGCATCTCGTATAAGCTTGCTTTTTAGTTAAAGGTATTTCGTATATGACACATTATTAATTGCAAACTTGAAAAAATTATTCGACTTTGTTAAGATGAAGTGATATTAAGTTGGATGAAATAGTGATATTAAGTTGGATGAAATACATTAATGATTAAATTATATTGAGGCGATGGTAGGCGAAGCATATTCACTTAAAAGTTTAAATTGTATTCCAGTGGTATAGAAAGCAAGAATACTTATGCATTTATAAAATGACACTAGAGATTTACAAAATGACATTGCATTAATAATAAAAGTTCGGTACTAAGAGGGCCTCAACCAAATTACATTTCAAAAAGAAAAAAGGCAAGTCCTAAAACTAAGTTGAAGACGTTTCATTATGGGATGCTTCATTGACATATTCTTTAGGCGCTCCATTTTTGGGGCTTCAACATCACCATCATTTGCTTCACCAATCTCCACATCACTAGCTGTGCTCTGGGGCTCCTCTTCTAGAAACTCGATCCTTAAATTAGAAGTGTTAAACTCCAAATAAAGTTCATCCACTCCATCTAGTACCTCCACATATACAAATTGACACCAACAAAAAGCAAAGCTTGCGTAAGCATCTGTAAAATGGAAGTTAGCAATATATGACTTGACTGCATCCTCATCTGAAGACTGAAGATCATTCTTCACTTTGTCTTCTTCAGTAAGCCTAGTTACTTAGGTCCCCAGACCCCCATCTAGGCTTTCAGCTCCACATCTTCTTTATTGGCCTCAAAGGCTTCAGTAGCAATTTTTTGGTGGTTATCTGAAGTCTGCAACCTCTTCGTCAGAAAAGCCACTTCACATTAGGATAAATGGACTTCTTTCTTCAGATTTTCAGTCTCTACAAAGGACTTTAGAGACAAGCTTCTCATCTTGGCTTTTGAAGAAATTTATTGCATTCTCAAACGTCTCAATGGAAGTAGGACACTTACTTTTCCTTAATAATGCCACCTCACAAGCTTTTATTTCGTCCTCAGCCAGATTAACAGTTGGCATAGTAGTTGGTATGGTCTTTGCGAACAGAGGTGAAGGTGGAGATAAACAAGCTATGTGGCATCCAGAGTGCTAGATGTAACAAATCTGGATGAATCGATAACTGCAAAGATCTTACACTTCTTATACGGAAAATTGCTCATTTTCCCTCTTTCAAGGCTTTTCCTTCTTAATAGGCCTTATAGAGTGGGTCTTACTAAGCCTTTCCACCTCCTCCTTTAGCTTTTATAGTAAGTAATATTAGGCCTAAGATATTTAGGCTTCGGCATTGTCTTCATTATAGATGCCATGTCAGGGGGTTAAATAATTCTTCTTTTCATGGTAATCTGTTCAAAGTAAACAGTTAACATCTGAAATATGTTGAAAGTATACAAAGCTAAAGGGCTTCTGAATATTACCTCTGGAAGCCATTAAGGTAAACTTCATGAAAAATTTGGATCATTTGATGAGGCAATAGAAGTTCCAAGACTTTAATGGATGTCTGTAGATATTCTTAATAATACCCCAATTTGAGTAAGATAGTTCGCACATGTCAGCTATCCCTACCGAAGGCCACAACAAAACTGCAACAACAAAGCAAGAAACGAAGTCGAAGGAAAGAAATTCACTAGCTTTGGAGTATTGGGTTGGCACTGTTAAGGCACTGCCTTATCACCCTCAGATATCTTCCACATACCTTTGACTCCAAACCATGATTCTTTCCACCCCATTATTGAATAGGGTAGACCTACTACATAAGGAGAGTGGGCCCTCTAGGGAGGTCATATTGTACCTTCTCTTGGACTCTCCTTTACTTAAAGTTTGAAGTTGAAAGATGCTTTAGAAGACGTAGAAAGGCATATCCTCACCAAGTGAGGTTTCTTTCCAAAGAAAATACGAACCCCTCGAACATGCTCTATGCATTAAGAAGAAGCTAGATAGGTCTCAGATTATAAAGCCCCAATACCTCCCTGAAGAAAGGATACAGAGGAAAACGCATTGCCATCCTTGAAGAGGTATTCACTTATCGCCAAGCAGTCCTATCTCAGATAACAGGCGGGCTCGTAAGGTTCTGGCACTAAAAGCTCTATGTGTCTAGTATACAATATTTCTCCCTAGATGTTTCTAAGTCATCCAATTTCACTGTCGAAGCGGCTTTCAAAGCCCTCCACCTCGCACAATAATCAAATGGGCCTCACACATAGCCTAAATGCTTTGACCTGATCTAATGGCCTCAACCAATTCCTTAGTACTTGTAAAATTAGAAATACCTACTTCGAACGCTATACTCCGGAGATCTACCTCTCTATTTTTCATGTTAGAGCTAGGCCTAGAACCAAAAGCCATTAAATTGAAAAAGAAAAAACGAAGAGGGGAAAATTACACATTAAAGCAAAATAATATAGGGTATTCATCAGCTAAGTAAATTTGAAATGTCAAATTGAAATAGTTTAATTTTGAAGGACCAAGATGGAGGCGTATTCTTCAAATACGTGTCACTATGCTTTGCTTCAAAAAAATGAAAGAGCAACACATCATTACTTATTTAATACCTCAGTAGACATGTGAATTGGAATATGCATCGCCTCAACTGCTGTTTATCAAAAACATGCAAGACATCAAATTACTAGTATAAATTCTAAGGATGACTTTTGAGCTAAGTGAACACATCATAGCACAGTAAGCATCGCCTCTGCATCAAATTGACATCAGTTCAGCTTCACATTAGATCTTCACCTTTGATTCAATGAAACTTCACTTTAAAGTATTGCCTCTACATCAAATTGAAGCATCACTTCAACTTTATTTCAAAGCTTTGCCTTTGTGAATTTAGAACAAATCAACAAGGTAAAGACTTCTATAACACCTCAAAGTTTGCCATGAAAGGTTCTATTTTTTTGAACTCCAACCATGATATAAATAACAATGTTTGGACTTGTGGTACTATTGTGCTGTATCAAAAATAACCATCATGGGTAGGACCTCCACCTCAACGAAAGATACATACCACATCATATTATTACTCTTCAAAATAGAACCACAACTTGCTTCTGAAGTCCACGCATTCAGATGCCTTACAAAGTCCCACACTTCACATCATCAAAATGATGAAGCAAAAAGCCTAACTATGCACCTCATACTGCAAGCCACCTAGAAAAGCAACCTACCACTTTATACTTGAAGCACTATATACTGGGCCAAAGCCCATATAGCCAAAGCAGAGACCTCTCAGAACAAATCAGCAAGGTAAAGACTTCTACAACATCTCAAAGTTCACCATGAAAGGTTCTATTTTTTGAAACTCCAACCATGATATAAATATCAATGCTTGGACTTGTGGTACTATTGTGTTGTATCAAAATTAACAATGTTGGGTACGACCTCCACCTCAAGGAAAGATACATACCACATTAGAGTATTACTCTTCAAAATAGAGCCACAACCTACTTCTGAAGTCCACGCATTCAGAAGCCTTACAAAGCCCCACACTCCACATCATCAAAATGACAAAGCAAAACACCTAGCTATGCACCTCATACTGCAAGCTACCTAGAGAAGCAACCCACTACTTTATACTCGAAGTGCCATGTTTGGAGCCAAAGCAGAGACCTCCTAGCCATAGAAGAGTATCTTTCATAGTCGCTTCTCTCAAGAGATTTTTTGCACAAAAAATCTTATGAAAATTATTGATATGAACTCTTGCAAGAGCATAATTTCTTGTCAACCTACATCATATGTACACAGACCTAAACTATAGAGTAGTTTAAATAACATTAAGTGCTGCAGGTCCTACGATGTATAAAGTGACGCTTAAGGTGGGAGGCTTTAGTTGTTAGGATGAAGCCACATATCTAATCATCCAACGACCACCACTTCATCCATGCCATTATAAAAGCAACTACTCATATCAACTTAAGGATAACACAATTTTTAACTTTCAAAAGTTCTATAAGATTGCTCTCTCATCCTCTTACATGTATTTGTACACACTCCTAGTACCCAAACAATTTAGTGGCATGCGTCTATAGCACGTCGCACACTCAATATATTTCTTCTCATCGACTGACTTGATCATTGAAGTGCTTGTCATTGCCTCCCTCACCATCGTAAAAGGTCATGAATAACTAACGATTTGTCCAAGTGTCTAGGCAAAAAGGCTTATGTGGATGCAATTGGACCCGGGATTAGTTGGTTACATCGACTATAAATCGAGGTCAACAAACTCATTCCTTTTTTGTTTCAATTTGTAGTTTTTGCTGCTGCCTTAGTTTAAATTTCATGGTTCAGAGTAAGATTTTGTTTATGTTTTCTCTTTACATAATATATTTGGGTTTGTTTCTTGATTTTAGTTTATTAAAATTTGTAATTTTTAGTTAATTTTTGTTTTAGTTTTCGTTTTTTGGTAGCTTTTTTTCCTGATTTTAGTTTATATTTTGGTTAATTTCGTAGTAAGCATCAATTTCCATATAGTTTCTATTGTGAGATACACACACTCACTCATGCACGTATACAGAAGCATGCACTGAAAATATATCTTCTCAAGAAAAAGTCAAGGAGGCATTTTGTTTACTTTAGTGAAATTATTTTCAATTTTTAGTTTTGCAAAATACCTAAAATTTGTTTCATTAGCTATTTTCGAAAATATAATTTTGAAAACAATGTTAAAATAAAAAACATTTATATATATATATATATAGAAGAAAAACATCTAAAGAATAAAATTCTAAAACTCTAAAAAAATTAAAATTCTATATTTTGCCAAATTATTATTAATTTTTATTTTACTTTTACATCGAAAAAAATATTATATTATTCACAAAATTTAAGATGTAAATATTGCATGATAATATATAAACATAAAATTATTCCATTTTACTGAATAATCAAATTTCATGGAATAAAAAATATATATAACAATTTCTTAAAATTCAAAACCAAATGGATTTTTCTATTTTCTATTTTGAGAAACAATTTTCCAGTAAAATAGACAAAATGTGTTATCATGAATCTTGAAATACACCCTCAAAATGGAAAATTTAAATTGAATTCAAAACTCAATACTCAAAATTGAAATGTTTGTTTGGAGTTAACCGTTCTTTATGGGCTAATTTCTCCAAAACAATTAAATTACTAAAGTCGTATGATTCTTGTGCAGCTACTAGTCTACGAGGGTTTAGATACCTTCATTATCACATTAAATTGGTCACACAATGCATTTCACACATTAACTAACCACCCATATTTATATCTAGCATGACTTCAATAAGAAATGAAGTCTTTATTTTTAATAATTTTGAGGTCATCTACATTAATAATTGTTCGTCACTCTCTTGATTGATCATTGCATCAGCTAAAAGATCAAATGCAACAAGATTAGGCCACGTTTAATAAGTATTATTAATAAACGTTTATGGGATTAAGTCCCTTTTATAAATATAACAGCTTTTTGAGGTCTAGGTAAGACAGACATTAAGCATCTAAGTTCTTACTCTTAATTTATCTTCCATTGATGTTATCCCCATTTCTTGGCTTATGTTCTTGATCGCTAAAATACCACAAATGTATTATGGGAGCATTTGTGACTGACAAATATAGCAATAATCTGATATTTATGCCTAAATTAACTAGTTAATCCAACTCATTAATTGGAAGCATTTTTGAAACTCGAGTAAATAATAAATATAAAGCTCTCGAATTTTCCTACTTTCATATATTTTAATATCAATTCAAAATTTAGACAACACATATTCGGAGATGAAGACCGATGTTCCTAATTCGCTTAATAATCTCTATCTAGTAGAAATAAATTTATCATCACATGTGACCTACTATATGGTGTATTAAATCATGCAAAGTATGGCGGCATGTCTTTATTCCCCATCGTACTTTACAATAATTGTAACTATGTGTCAAATTCCCATTTCTTCCATCGTCAATAGAAATCACCAAACAATTAATTGAACGGATATGTCAAACTTAATGTAAATATGTTACTTGTAGATAAAACCCCAACTTTGATGTAATTAGCTTGAAAAGGATGAAATTGAAGTTAAGTCGAAGAAAACAAAGACCAATCGAATTACATTTGATCAATATACAGAGTTAAGATAGCAATAAGAAGAGATTCACAAGTTTTGGGAGTTAAATACAACATTTTAAAAAATTTGGGGACTCAATTTAAAACTTTCAAACTTACTTCAAATCAATTATGGACCAATTGTGGGTGATGATGATTAAATTATAAAGATTTAAAGATTAAATACCCATATTGCAAAATGAAGGGTCTCGAGCTGTAAAAATGAGAAAATTTAGGGACCAAGATGTAAAAAGGATAAAATATTACCCTGAGTGAGTGCAAGGCATAGCCCGTGTATTCATAATGTTGACATGATTATTGCTGTTAAAAAGCTAAGCTTATGCAATTACACACCGTTATACTATGTGATCGCACCGTGCAATTCTGACCATAAGGTTTTGTGTCCTAAATTATTTCCACCTCTTCATAGAAAGCAATTATGACATGATTTTTTGACCTAATTCTTGGACCATGAATACGACTTTTCATCTACATTTCATAGGAGAAACATAGGAGGAAGCTAGAGAGGCTTGGGGGATACAAGATACAAACATCATTTTAGAGAAGAAACTTCGGAGAAAATTGATATATTCTTTATATATTTTTAAAGAAGCTTGTGATACAAATTGCATATGATACAAATAGGTGCAATAATTGAGAATGTAGAAAACACAAAGCAAAGATAGATAGATGAAAAGACGTAAAGAAAAAGAATAGTACTCAATTATCAAACAAAGTCAACAAAAAGAGGAAGCCTGAAGATAAGGTTGTCAAAATGAAGAAAAAAGTTTTTAATAATTTCATACAGTTGTTTAAAACGCACACCTGTAAAATTGTACAATATTTATTACTTTATCTTTAATTATAGATCGCACACTTGTAAAGTGATATAGTATTAAAATAATAAACTTGATGTATCGGCGTCTATAAATACTCATATTACCCACAAAGAACCACACTCCGAGAAAAACAAAAAAGCACACTATCACACTTGTACTCAAAAATCTCTCCACAATTTCTGTAATTTCAAAGACATCTTTGTAAATTCAAAGACTTCGAAGTTAAAGTAAGTCATTTTCACACTTTCTCTTGTTTATAATTTTTTTCTACTTTATTTATTTTTCGAGCAAGGCCTAAAAGTGGAAACACCAAGTGAGCAATTAATTTATTCACAAATAATATTATATTTCTATTTCAAAAACATATTTTTAACACTCTTAGCCTATTTATTTTGGATTTCATGATCAAAAGATAAATTAATCTTCTGAGTTAAGTTGGTTAATTTGTATAATTTTTTTTCATCATTGTATTTTGTTATGTTACTTTACTGCATCCATGACATTTTCCATTATTTTGCCATTGAGTTTTCTGGTGTATAATTTCTATGGGTGTGGCTATCTGCATCAGTTTTGAAATATTCAATTTCAATAATTTTTAGACATATGTCAAATGGGAACGTGATTGGAAGTTCCATAAGATAAAATCATTATGCAGAGTTTAGTTAGAGAATGAAAATGGCCTGTCATCATTCCATTTGATTTAGCATCATAACACGTTATTCTAATGCCAATGGAGGTTCAAATTATGGTGAATTAGGACAATTGAATGAACATTTAGAGCCCAAATGTCCACCAGAAATGACTCAATTCACTACTTCGCACATTTAGAAAAGCAAAATTACATAATGAACCTCCAATCTTAAACTGCATAAGATAGAATAAATTTAAGCTGTAAACTTCTCATATCCTTCATGTGAGAAATGACTACAAAGATTGGTCAAAACACCGTGTAACTCTCAGATGGATTGTTGATGAGAACTTGTTCATCTAGGAGTCTCAATGCTTCGAGCTACACTCCAAAACAGAATTTATAATTTCTCAACACTGCAGGTATAAACTTGCATCCAAAAAACAAAGATGCTTATGGTAATTAATAAAAGGTAAACCAATCCACCTACATGAATGTTATCACAAATACAACACCTAGATAAGTTATCACAAATGAAGATACAATGACTTACATGAATTTTGTAAAATAAAATCGTAGGGATCTTCGCCATTTGGACCCAGAGGATTTGAAAAATAATTGCCTTAACACATGACAAAATAGAAAATACCTTTCGAGTAATTTTGGACAATTTCGCTTATCGTGTGTTTGGCCATGAAGTCCACATCCATGACAAACTCTCTCTTTACTCACTGCTGTCTCTTTTATTTTTTTTTTAAATCTTTTCCCACACACCTTTGCTCTTGTTGTGGTTCATTGATATTTACAAGCTCTTCAATACTTATTTGTTCGATGGATACCTATTCAATACCATTGTTGATGTTAATCTCCTTTATTTTTCTACGAAGCACTTCCAACACATTTACCAAGAGGTTAGCTTCTTCCTCGGACAGAGATGCATCATCAACCAAAATAGAAGACAATTGAGATAGTTTAGAATGTCTTAATATCAATGATTGGTTTGGAATATCATTTAGTTCCTCATTATCTTTGTCCCACACTTGACCAATCTTTGCACTTTTGAAGAATATATTGAGTTGGCAATTACAATATTTGTTTGACCCTAAACTACGCCAACATATGTCTACATGGAATTCCTTCACATTCAAGCTGTTGACAACTACAATGTACAATATCTAAAACTTATTGTGAAGAAGTTTTCACGATCTTCATGTAGAAGATTTATCACCCTTTCAGAATAAGTCACACTTGATTCATCTTCACATAATGTATTTAAAATGTAAGCTTGACTTTCAAAAATCTCATCTTGAAAAGTTTGAATGTATAAACCTTCAACATTTGTGCCTCCATTGGCCAAAAGGATTTCAACTTTGGTTTTTCATTATATCACAATGATTAGCCATCAACTCTTGATGTCTTTGATGTCTAAGTGCTCTAGTAAAGAGTATAGTAAAATTCATCAATGACTTTTTCTTTGAAATTTACCTTTTGAGAAATGAATGAGAACTTTCAGCTCTTTGGCTGCTCGACATTCTAGTTGTGAAAATATGCTTAACAAATGTAGGGACCCATCTAGCACGCAACTCATATGTTTGATGAAGCCAATCTTTATCTATCAATTTAATAGAGTGCAACATATTCGACCAATGGTCTTCTAACTCTTTAGTGGTCTCTGAATTTAAAATAATATTCTTTATCAACTGGTAGTTGTCCTGATATATTATTGTATTCAATTTTTCAGAAAACTAATTTTTTATATGCCATGTACAATAGCGATGAGAAGTATTTGAAAGAACTTCGACAGTTGCTCTTGTCAATGCAAGATCCTGATCTGTGATGATCATTTGAGGTGCACCCTTAGGCATTGCAGTCAACCAACATTGAATAACCACACAAATGACTCTATTGTCTCATCACTTAAAAACTCACATCCAAATATTATAGTTTGACAATGATGATTGACTCTAGTCAATGGAGCAAAAATCATCCCATATCTATTTGTGTTATATGTAGTACCAAAAATAACAATATCACCAAAAAAGTTACGGAGCAAAAATCATCCCATATCTATTTGTGTTATACGTAGTATCAAAAATAACAACACCACCAAAAAAGTTATATGCTCGTCTCGAGCAAGAATCAGACAAAAAAATCTAATCAATCTTCCTTCATTGTCTCCATCATAATCAAAATAAAAGCATGGATTTTTTTCCTTCTCTAATGAAAATAGTTCAATCAATGATTCAGCATAAATTCCCTTCATTTCTTCTCTCAAACCTCTTTCATAATTTCTAATGTCTCTCTATGTACACCAATATTTTTGAGGACCCCTGAATCCAATCTCCTTCAAACTTATCTGTTGACTCGCCGATACATTTACTTCTGAGAATTGTTGTATTAATGCCTTTTTTTGCATTTGAAACATGTCGGTGAGATCTTAATAAGTGAACTCTTGTAGGAGTTGTGAGTGCATGATTATGAGATTCCACAAAGTTAGTAACAATCCAATTTATAGATGATTTTGGGCTGACTATAGTTAACTTAGCCTTGCAACCCACCCGAATGACTCCTCTATGTCTTTTGCTTGATCGTTCAACCATGTGTTTAAACTTCTTTTGATATGTATCATCTATCTCTCCTTCTTTATAGCAAACAAATTGTTTCCAAAAGACTTCGTTCGTGCCCGGCCTCTTCATACTATTAAACAATCTAGCACTAAATCCAACTTCTCTTGCATATGTATAATAGAACTCATATGCACCTTCAATAATTTCAAACTTTTGCCCAACTTTAGGCTTTCGCTCCTTCGCAACTTGGGGTGTGAATGTTTGAATTGAAGTCTCATCCTTCATGAAAAATTAAGTTTAACCTATAAAGTAACGACAATTTAAATAACTGTCCATATGTTTAAACAAGTGGATATATAAGAAAATCTTGATTGACAATTTTAGAAAACCATTATTATTAATTCATACTATCTATCCATTACAATCAGCTATGCAAACTGTCCAATAAGCTAAACATATTAAACTGCATTTTAAATTCTAGCAAATTCCTATCATGCGCAAAGTTCTGCAATGGCTACATTTTAAACTAGTCCAATAAATTCTATCAACTTTCAGCAAATTTCAATAAATTACACTTGAAAATAATTCGTAAAAACCCATGGGAAGGTTTTTCTCTTTCATACACTAAGAGTGTGTTTGATTGACATGGAAAATATCACCTAGAAAAGAAAATATTTTCCTTGTTTTGAGGAAAATAAAAACCACCTCCACCCAAGGAAAATATCTTCCTTAAAAACAAGGAAAATTAGGCATATTTTCAAAAGTTGGAAAATGTTTTCCATGGAAAAAAATAGCAATCAAACATTTCAAGTAAGAATTTAGGTGGAAAAATGATATTTTTCATGAAAAATAAATGTAATCAAACACACCCTAATTGATATTTATATAGAATATGGTAACAGCTACTATGTGGGGAGAAAAAGGGAACGTCTTACCAATTTTTAATGTACACACCCAAAATCAAAATCAAAATAATAACTTACCATTGAAAATGAGATGAAGACCATTGCAATCCACTATCGTGCAACAAACAAGAAATTATTTTGCACTTTTTTTGTGAAGCCAAATTTCAGAGTAATTTCGGCAAGAGAGGGAGGAGACGAGAGGACAATGTGAAGAGATGAGAAGAAGATGTGAAAAGGGGAGTGACGAGATTGTTTTTTATTCTTCAATGTGAAGAGATGAGAAGAATAAATTATTCTTCCACTTTTTGGTTACCATGTTTATCCATGTTTCCATTTTATTTTGACTTATTGTTTTTTTTATTTCATTAATATATTACAATAAATATTTCCATATTCAATGAACTGCCAACTAAGCACGGTGCTTAGTAGATCGGCACTGTGTACACACACACACCAACTTGTAAATTAAAATGTATTTATGTAGGAAGCCTCATAATTTTAGTATTAAGAAATTCTATCTACCTATCATTATGGTAATACAAAGAGTTTTCAATAATGGAGATCATTAAAAAATTATCAAGTGGCCCTCATTAAAAAAAATGCTTCAATTCAATTTTCTTAGCGACAATTCAGACATGAAAGGAGAAACATAGATAACTTGACTATTTCTGGAGACTGCTAGTAGCTATAATCGAGGTTTTAAGGACTAACTCAATACTTGAGTAATAGGTTGATGACCAATAATGCAAATGTTGCCATTATAAACTAGGAGCCAAAAAAGGAAGCACGCTTTCAAAATTATTCTCCCACGATTTCAGTTTAGTAGTAGGAGACAGAGTGACAGATGGAACTGTACGTATATAATCGAAGAAAACACGCACAAACACATACACAGATCTATGGGAGCTCCGAGAAAGCCGACGTTGCTAATTCTTCTGATATTTTCTCACGTTTTTATATGTAAAATTTTGTCAGAAGGCGTCACTAAAGATGAAGCCAAGCAGCTCAGAGATGAGGTCACCTCAATTCTTTTATTCTAAATAAATTACATCTGTGATTTTTTTTTTCCTGAAACATTTTATTGAATTGTGCCTCAGTTGGGTACAATTCAAATAAAATTGCTTAATAGTAAATTTTTTATTTTTTATTTTTATTTTATTTTTTATTTTTTAATTTTTTTAATTTTAATTTTTTTTTTTTTTTGAGGTGTATTCATGTTCTTTGTATGTTCATGTGTTTGTTGTACTTTTTAAACAAGTGTCAAAAACGAAAAAAAAAAGAAAAAAAAAAAGAGAATGTATTTTTAATGGGAAGTTTTGATTTTTTTATTAGTGGAATTTAATTTAAATTGTGCACTTATGTTGATCTGGAGAGTCATATATTTGTGAATTATTTGATTTTGCTTGAGGGTGTACATAGAGTTGGAGAAGGAGAAAAGAAAAGTGAATGAAATGTGGATAAATAATGCCCTGAAAAGTTGATTGGAATTCAACTTTTAGTGATTTTTTTTCTAGGTTTAATTAATTATGTTTAGGGCTCATGAAATAAGCAGTCATCTATATTGAAGGTCTGTAAGATACTTGAGTAAAATGTGAACCCGTTGAAAGATTGTAAAATAATTATACATTATTTAGGTAAGTGAAATGTTCTATCATGCTTTTGAGGGATACATGAAGCATGCTTTTCCACACGATGAATTGAAGCCCTTATCCTGCATAGGAGAAGATACGCTAGGAGGGTATGCATTAACATTGGTAAGACTGGATGCTATTTTCCTGTTTTATGTCTATGGATAGTAATGAATTTTTAAGTAACTGTATATTTCTTTGATCAGATCGATTCATTGGACACCCTGGCCTTGCTTGGTGATCAAGAGCACTTCTCTTCATCTGTTGAATGGATTGGTAAAAATCTTCGATTTGATATTGTGAGTAAGGATTTTGTGTTTTTCTTATAAGAAAACAAACTTGCAGTTCATGCTTCCACCTGTGTTTTTGTTATGCTTTTTTGCTTTTTGCAGTAGTTAGCTTCAGTTTATTGGGGCCTGGATTTTTTCATGAGTTTTTTGAGAATATGATATTTAAGAGGTACTCGAGCAAGCAACAGTGCACTTGTATCTAAATACGTGGGGCTTTATAATGGGAGTTAGGTTTTAGCTGGTAATATTAATTTATATGAAAAACACTCCCTTAACTTTTTGTATGATTGAAGTTCAGTAGATTTTTTTTTTTCGAAGTCTTAAGCCTACGTTTTGCTCATGTTGATACACTGTTTATAAACATTCAAGCTACTTTTTATCACATTTCAGGGTGCTCACAAGCACTACCATATATTCGTCGCTCTTACACACACACACACACACACACACACACATATATATAAATTTTTGGTAGATAGAAAGTTCTTATTTGATTTTTATTGTTCATGTCTGAGCCCCAGGAATCATTACTTAACTTGACTTTCAGACTTAGCAACAAAAGGTAGAGGAAAATCCATCATTTGTATTAAGATTAATATGGACCATGTAACCAGCTCCTAATAGGTGGTAATTATTGCTTAGCAGGACTTTTTTTGATGTAGGATAGAGAAGAGAATAGCAAGGGAGGGAGAACCAGAGAGAAGGGGGGAAGAAATCGGAGAAGAAGCAGAAATTCAGGCGAAAGGAGAGGAAGGAGATGTCACAATCAATCTCAATAATTGATATTTATCGAAAACTAATGAAGTTACATAGAAAATTATGTTTAAATAGTAAGGAGAAAGCCCTAACTAGAACAGGCTTCGGCCGATACAAGCTCAATTACATGGATAAGAATCCAAAACTAAAATAAAGTCCAACAAGAAATAAATAAAATAGATGATGTTCTCATTAACTCTCTCGGGGTGAGAGAAAAACTCGGCCCTGTCGAGTTGATGGATCACTATAGGCTACATTCAATTTGATACTCCAAATGCTTCAAATCAAGTCATGAGGGACGATCTTTCTAACGAACCAAGTACCGAAATTTCATGATTGATAGTACTAAAAACTGTAACTTATTCCCAAGAATATGATCTAGCCAAAGGGGCGGTCTTTTCTTCTAACCAATTTAAATAACCAATGCTCATGTACCTCATCTTCAAAATGTTCACATGATTGTACATAATGAGGAGCATAAGAAGCACAAGTACTGAATCTTGCCATCATTGGTCAATACAACACATTCATTTAAAATAACATCAATTTTAACTTTGTGTGCTGTGACAGATGGTCTTGAAGTAGAAATATCAACATGGTCAAGTTGGGGGTCCACAAAGTTAAGTAGAAATGAATTATCAAAGGAAGTAAAACGATATTTGTAAGTAATGAAGTCCTCAATATTTAAAGTAGAGTGGTAGCCAAAATGTGATGAAAGAGTAATGACATGTATATTTGGATCAACATGCTTTAAAATTTTTAAAGGACCAGCACTACAAACTTGCAATATAATATAATTCTCAATATTAAATTCAAAATATTGTTATGCGAATCAGCTTGAAGTTTATATAATGCATTACTTGCATTATGTTGTTTATTGATCTCAATATGCAAGTTATGGAGATAATGTACAAATGCTTCAGCTAACATTGACACACTATCATGTGGGGACATGGAAATAAGGTCTAACAGTCTCCTAGACTTATAATCAAGAACAACTTCAAAATGACTTAGACCTATAAAGCAATTTATAGAACTGTTATATGCAATCTGAACAGTTGGGAGGATCAAATTCCAAGCAGGATTACGCAAATCATCAGTATCTTTGGGTTGGATAAAGGTACAATACACAACACTTGACTGAGAGGTATCGAGAACAAAAGGTACAATACCTAGGGTCATAGGAAAAATCCGGATGCTACCTAATGAGGTGTCCTCATTATCATCCAAGTTATCAAAATCTTCAAGTTTAGGTTTATAGACTAGATCTTTTGATGGCTCCTCTATTACATTCTTTCGTTCTTCCATGGTTAAGGCTCGATTAGGACATTTGGAAGAGATGTGACCTAAGTCCTTACAATTGATGCACAGCAAGTGAGAATAAGTTTTTGAAATTTCAAAAATTTTACCCTTATTTTCCAAGATTGGAGCAACATTAGACTGGGGAGGTCCTAGAAAGGGTTTAACGGGGGGAAGTGGAGCCAATGAAACAGAAAAATGATTGTCAATACGCCTTCTATATGGAAAAGAAGGCCTTGGACTATCATAACCTTTACACTTATTTTTCCAAATGGGAGGAAGACTAGACGGAGAAAGCTTTATGACAGACTTATGATGAGGTGGCACTAATGAGATGGGTGAACGATGGTGATCACGCCTTTCATATGGAGTATTAATAATCAACTCATAGTCTCGGGCTAAAGAATAAGCGTGATCAAGAGTATTGACACCTCGAAAGAAAAGCTCACGCCTAAGTTCATCTCTTAGACCTTGTATAAACCTACTCAAGGTCAGAGCCTCATCCTCAACGATATGACATTTTATTTGAAATTCCTCAAATTGAGCAATGTACTTAGTTACTAGCCGATTTCCTTGTGTAAGGGTGTTCCATTGAGTAAAAATTTCATGGTTTAAGCAACCATCGAACGTAGGAGTGTCTAATTTAATGTTTCTAAAGAAATGCTCTTTATGACGAGGAAGAGAATGAGTAATATGACGACCATGGCCTCGTTCTCGCTCACGAACTTGATCTCTATGCCTACGATCGTGTTGAAAATAATTTTGGTTACCTTGTCGATGACGATATCGTCTATTGTGAGACACTTCAGGATTATTAACATCAATCGAATGAGGCATTTGCTTAAAGTTGTTCAGACTAACAGAGAGGGTCTTACTCTGTTTAAGAGTAGTAGTTATTTGGGTTTGGATTGCTGCTATTTGTCAAGTGCATCAAATTGTGAAGGGTCCAAGTTTGGGTACTGAAACTAGAAGTGATAAGACGACCAGTGGACCGCCATGCATGCACTATATTATCACCTAAATGATGTGCAATGATGAGATCAATAAACAATAAGTGTAAGCAATGGAAAATAACATCTTGAGCATTTTTTTTTTAAATCTCTCTTTTTCTTTTTTTTCTTTTTTCCCTTTAATTAACTTAAAAATGGGATTACGTAAGTCCAAATGTGGCAAGTTAATAATGCTGATGCAAATAAAATAAAAAGCAAAAGTACAAATGACAGGTCTAATAACGTGGGGTAATCGGGAACAATGGGGTCAATTTGTTCTGTTATTCCAGTCAAATAGGTTAAGGCTAAAATATCAAAATAACAGCAACAAAAAGATTTCAATTGATGCAATTTAAGAATGAAGCAGTAGTATAAACCAATAAAGAAAAAGGTCAAGAACTCCCTACTGTCTGGTTGGACGGGGTAGCTATCATGTGGAGTTCAAGCGGGCTTGTGTACTATGCTTCGTGCCCAATGCCTTCAGCTTTTGAACTTACTCCAATTGCATCTGGTAAAGTAGTAAGATATTTATTTTTGTGGTGACTGTCTCTCTGCTGCGGTGAGATGTGTGAAGAGACCGACTGCTTATTGTTGTTGGTAGTTGCAGAGGATAGGTTTAGACTTTGGGTTGTGGTGGTTATGTAAAGATGGCAGTGTTTTTAATCTGTAGTTGCTGATGTTGATGGCGATTATTTAGGTGGGGTGGTTTGTGTAGTCGCGATTTGCGGTCACCGCGATTTGGTGGTCGACTAGAGGCGGTAGCGGCTGGAGATGAGTGGTGTTGGGATAGGAATCGGGTGATACTGGAAGTGATGAAGAGAGATGGGTACGAATTGGACTTGGGTTGTGAAAGATGGACTGTGAAAGATGGGTTAGAGGATTGGGTTTCTTCTATGTGTTAAGTGGTTTAAGATAGATTGGCTACTGGATTAGGCAGATTAGGTTTATTATGTGTAATGGGCTGAGATAATATGGGATAAGTGGGCTGGGTTGGGTGTTTATTGGGCTTGGAAGTGAGTGGATTGTCTGCATAATGGGTGATAAGTGTGGGCTAGGGTTATTTTAGGTTGTGGTTTATATTTGTGTTGGGTTGCTGTGCATTGAGACTAGGGTAAGGAAGAGGTAATAGCAACAATTAACTTAGGATGGGCAGCAGAGTAAATGAGACGACAGTTAAGATTTTCTTTCTTCTTCTTCTTCTTCTTTTTTTTCCTCTATAGTAATTGAAAAAAAAAAAATACTAAAACTGATTTTTTTCTCGGGTGTGAACATTACCCGTGAACAATTTTTGTTTTTTTTAAACTACAGAAAAATCTAAAAAAATTGAAATTTGAACAGTACCAGTGAATAGTATTTTTTTCCAACCAATAAAGAAAATTGAAAGAATGAAAACTGCTGCTCTTATGCTAAATCGTTTTAAATTGTGCTGTTCCAACAAATTTTGTGAAGGAGATAGGAAGAGATTTTGGATTGTAGGAGAGAAAGTACCCAAGATTCGGTTTTGATACCAAATTTGATGCAGTATAGAGAAGAGAATGCCAAGAAAGGGAGGGAGAACCAGAGAGAAGGGGGGAAGAAACTGGAGAAGAAGCAGAAATTCAGGAAAAGGAGAGGAAGGAGATGCCACAACCAATCTCAATAATTCATATTCATCCAAAACTAATGAAGTTACGTAGGAAATTAGGTTAAAATAGTAAAGAAAAAACCCTAACTAGAACGGGCTTGAGATGATACAAGCCCAATTACATAAATAAGAATCCAAAACTTAAATAAAGTCCAACTAAAAATAAATAGAAATAAATAAAATAGATGATGTCCTCATCATATTTGCTAGTCCTTTTATAAAGGAGATAGTCAGAATTCATTCGGTGCAAATGTTGCCAACTAAAGGAGTTGCATTGAAGAAGTTGTTTCCATTTGTGTTATGGATGCCAAATTACTAGCATATTCATTGCCATGTTAAATGTCTGACACTCATGGTTGTCAATGTGTTCATCGTCCCTTGTATTCTTTTGCTAGCTTGAAAGTTGATTGTGTGGAGGAGCGTATTCAAAGATTAGATCGCCATATTTGTTTTTTGAAAGTCAAGTTTCAGTCTAAATTTTGGAGTTCTTTGCCTCTCTTTTGCAGAATAAGACAGTATCTGTCTTTGAAACTACGATAAGAATCCTTGGAGGTTTGCTTTCTGCTCATCTCATGGCCAGTGATTATAACACGGTATTATGTCACACATATGAATCTTCATTATTATGATTACATGTTCTTTTTTCTTGTTTCCCTCTTAAGTTGCTTTCTCCACTGCAGTAACATGAGTTTGCTGCACGGATTCTTGAAAACATGAAAAATCTGTATATGTGGAGTCACCCTAAGATTTTCTGTTTTGACTGCTGCAAGATGGTTAACATAATTGCATCCTCAGAATTTTTATTTGCTCATGGAAGGTGGAACTTCTATTCGTCCTACAAACATATGACAAACTAAATTTTCGTTGCCACCAAATGACTTTGGCTACATGAATCATTATTGCCACCCTTTTGGGTCTGCTGACTACCTTTTAGTGATTTATATATCACAGTAATGCCAATGGACACATTTTGACCATTTAACGCCCAAATTGTATCATTCTGCTTAGATGATCTTGGGTTGTTTGTCTTTATTTCTCTTGCACAAGAAAGAATTCCTCTTTGTATTGTCAAGTCAACCTCATTTACTTGGGTACAGGTATGATTGCCTGACGGCGGTATATGTCTGAATCCAAGCTTCATCTAGTCTTAGAAATGTGGTAGGCATGGAGGCAAACTGTGTTTTATAAGAACCAATGTTTTATTTTATTTTATTTTTACTCAATCTGAAATTTAGACCAATGTAATGTGAAATGTTCACAATGGGGATTCAACTTCCGGTGAACTATTTATAGAACATAACAAACATTTTAATCTGCTTTGCTAGTTTGTAATCAATGCAAAGCATTATCTAGGTTCTGTACTGTTTTCCAATTGCAAATATGTGCCATTGTTAATTCAATTTGTTTAGTAGAATTACAGTAACAAAGTCCAATTCACAAATCAAAATTTTATTATTTGTTGGCATAATCCAAATTGTGCATATAATATTTATGGTCTTATGACAAATGGATTTTATCCTTGGCATCCTTGCTTGAAAAGGAATATTTGTTGAAGAGTGCAAACACTTAAATTGAGTAATTTTGATATGCTGTGGAACTTCATAGGTTTTATATTTTTTTATATTTTTATTTTCCCAAAAAACTTGTACAACTGCAGGGCATGAGAATACCCTCGTATGATGATGAATTACTTCGTCTGGCAGAGGATTTAGCTCGTAGAATGTTACCAGCATTTGATACTCCGACAGGTATCATCACTGGCTTACTATATTCAGGGGACATATTACTAGAAGTTGTTCGCATTTATCTTCATGTGGAAGTTAACCTTACTACAAAACTACTGTGTATTTGTTACTGGAAATTTCTAATAAAATGTTTAACCTTCCAAAAATGCAACTTTGATACATCTTACTGTTCTTTTCAAAGTAGAAGTCGATTCAGGATGCAATTCAAGCAAACGTGAGATAAGAGTCCAATGTTTGTAATTTTGGCTTGTTAAATAGATTATTATGTCCCTAACTCATCAAATGGTGTGCTATTTATCCCCAAAAAGTGCAATAAATTTGGAGGTTTCATCTATTTTCTTGAGGTCTCTGTAATATTCCATCTGACATTTATAAATTATATTTGTTGCAGGAATTCCATTTGGGTCAGTTAATCTATTACATGGTGTCGATGAAAATGAAAGCAAGGCAAATCCTCTTTGTATTCTCTTTTCCCTTAAAGAGCTATTAATTCCTCTAATAAATCTTATTGTGTGAAGATACCATGGGTAAAAGGAACAGTATTTTGTGTTCTGTTATTACTTGCCATGTGTTATGCCTGTTCTTGTTGGTATGTAAGTAATTACTAATTTCTCTAAGTGTAGTCTGAATGCTGAAACTTACATTCCATGGCTAGTTAGAATGTATATAAACAAGAAATGAAAAGATAACTCACAAGATAATTTATGCATGCTTTGTGTAATATGCAAGACAACATATTTAAGCTTGTTTGCGCATATGATGGATGGATACTTACTGAGAGATTTCAGCCAGCTTGCTGTGTGAGAAATTTAAGCCAAAATTTTCAAGATTTCTCAGTCTGATTACAAGTTGTTTTAGATGGGTATGTTAGACTGTTTATGTGAAAAAATGCTGTTGCACTCCTATACATGATCATTAGCATGGTCAGAGTGTGAATTTTCCTGGGTCTGAGGTGTGAGTTGTATTCGTATGAATTTCGAGATATGACATATGGTGATATGCAATCATTTGTGTGCAACATATGGTGATATGTAATCATTTATGTTTAATTTATCATATAAAACTATTTATTTAAAAATGATTTAATGGGCAGTTGGATTCATTCTATACCAAGAATTATATCTCTCTCCTTGTCCATCTCACTCATTTGTTGCTAATGTTACTGATTTGAAGATATTATGTGCTTAGATAACATCAACTGCTGGTGGTGGGACCCTAACATTGGAATTTGGAGTGCTTAGCCGCTTGACAAATGATCCAGGTAAGTACTACAGCATCTTAGTCGTGCCAATCGAGATTGTATTATCCTCCAGAGCATATAGGCCCCGTTTGTTTCCCATTTTCATAAGAATGAGAATGAAAAATATAGCCGTTCGGGCTCTATACAAGAGATAGAAATTCAAATTTGGTTGCTTGATGTGATAGATAGTCATATTTTTCATTTTAATGAGAAAAGATGGAAAACAAACGGGGGCATAGTTGTCTCACCTTTATACGCGCCATTATTTTCTTATTCTCAATTTCCTAAAGAGTCTATGCCCCCGTTTGGCATGGATTAAAATTGGATTTTTTTTAGTAGATTTTTCAGTAGACATGTTAATGGTCTCATGGTGCTTTGTGGGTTATCTTTAAGAGGCACTTGATTAGAACCTTAATGTCATCTTTTATGTAAGTATGCAGTTGGAGGTTTTATAACATATTGCTTTGAATTTAACTGGTTCTCTTCAAGGATCTAAATTTTAGGTTCAGTAAGGAAAAAGCTAAATATTAATCATCTAAAATTGATAAAAGTAAAGATTCTGGATTATGTTATATCTTTAGAAAAAAATCAAATCTACTTCAGGAAAAGTGTTGCAGCATTGTGTAACAAATCTTGTTGTGTTTCTGTAAGTAACTTTGAGGAGGTGGCGAGTTCAGAATTTGTTGTACTGATTATCAGTTTTTCCAAATTTTCCTTCATCAAAATGCAGTTTTTGAGCAAGTCACAAAGAATGCAGTTCAAGGATTATGGGCCCGACGCTCAAAGATCAACCTACTTGGTGCTCATATAGATGTTTTTTCTGGTGAATGGACTCAAAAGGTTACTTCTCAACCTGGTAACCATTTTAAAGGAGACTTGTTTGTTGTATTTTGTGGCATGTTTCTGATTATTATTAATACTAGCATAAGAAATATTACTTATCTTTTGTTTAGTCAAATGTTTTTTTATCTTTTACATTAGCGATAATTTAATTTTTTGACATTTAATTTGAATTACTACTTTTAAAGGATATTGAAACGCTGCCACTGGATAACTATGTTTAATTTGATCCAGTTTAGTTTACATATTTGATACTGATTTGATTGGCAACTTCCAGTTGTATGGGAAAGAAACAAAGGACCTTTTTTTCTTTGCTGGAAAGAGACAAATGATTATGACATAGAAACTTCCAAGTTATTGTTGTTAAACTAAAGCTGGACATAACTGAATGTTTTAGGTTCAGGTTATGCTCTATGCTGTTGCATTAACTTGCATATTTCTGTCGATTTGTAGGATGCGGGAATAGGAACAAGTATAGACTCTTTCTATGAGTATCTACTGAAGGTGAGTTTTTCAGATGGAATATGGTAGTTTTAATTTCTGTAAGCTGTCACGTTGAATTGAAAAATTCTGTGCATTGATTTTATGTTTGCTGCAACGTGTAAAGGCAGTCACTTGTACCTGAAACTTAGAAAACCATTGAGCTTTTAGTACAAGGAGTTTATTATTGGGAACAATGAAATGAAAAAAAAAATAAAAAATAAAAAATCCTATATTTGTTTGGTTGAAAATTGAAGGTAAGAAAAAAAGAATGCTAAATGCCAAACATCGACTTCCATTGCTTTATTGTCAAAGATGTTTATTTTTTGAATTTCTGAGGAGCAAACTGCACAATCAAAGCAACCTCCTGCTGCTGCAACAGTTACTAAATAATTTTGGTAGAAATGCTTGGTTGATGAAGTAATTTGCTAAGCTGGAGCAGGAACACACGAAAGCTTTAGTGTAGTGTTTTGCTAGATTTTACTTCTAATCGAAGATAGAGGAAGTTACCGATAACATTCTTGCATTTTCCTTTCCTTTTCCCTTCATCCAACTGGTATGTCTTTCCAAACCATTTTTAGTGGACATTTCATCAGTGAATATAAGAAATTATTGAATGAATAATTGTTGTTATATTGGCAAAATGGAGAATGAACATTTATGAGGTTGTGCCAACACATACTTTGATATTGCAGTCCTTTTTTAGTGTTAATGTTATTGGTGGCAGTTCAAATTAATGTGATCAAAACCAGACCGGCATGGCCTGTTCAACTAGTAGAACTGGAAACCAGATCCAAAACTGGGCCAATCATGCCCGGATAACTGACTAGCAAAAAAACCGCTCACAACCCGTCGAACCGATTGGTTTAACCGTGAACTGGTGAACTTGTGAACCGGTGGCTGTTGGACTAATTTTTATTTAAAAAAATTGAACTTTTTCTAATAATGGGCCTCATGCACTAATTATCAAAGGCCCATAGGTGAATTTTGAATGAAATGCTCTTTTTATAGATGCACTTCTCTCAAATGATTTCATAAACTTTCAATGTGAGATAGTGGTCTTATAGTTGCGCTTCTTTCAAGACAAGAGTTTTCGGACTTCCAATGTGGGATAGTGGTATAGCAAAAAAAAGGTTAAAATGCCCATCAAAACCATTTTCGAAGCCAAATATATGATTTTGAAAATCCCAACTAACTAAATTGTAATATCCACTTTCGTCTTTTCATTTATTTAATTTTCAAATTTAACTTGAATTACACTTGATAATGAATGTCATTAACAAACATAGATTTATTATGAATTATTAATATGTAAGTTAAAAAATATTATTTGATTTCATAGTATTTTATTGTTTCTGTGTATTTATTTATTTATTTATTGCATTCGGTTAGATCCCGGTTGAACCTTTTGACCCTTCACCCTTCACTTCTTCCGGGTTGATGCTCGGGTCGGTTTTCGTAACATTGGTCAAATTAATCTTCCAGGTCAATTCCATAACCTGAACGTTGTTTCAGGTTTTAGCTATGTGACAAAGATAATCATTTTTAATGATGACTGTCTAATGCTTGTTTCCATGAACTTGTTTGCACAGGCTTATTTATTATTTGGCGATGAAGAGTATCTGTTTATGTTTCAAGAAGCTTACAGGGCTGCAATGCACTATCTTTATAATGATCCTTGGTGAGTGAATACATTTTCTGGTTGTTACAATCTTGTGAACTTCAGGCTCATTCCACTATTATTCTTCCTTCATTTTTCACATCTTATTCACATATATAATATTCAGATGATGCTGTTGTTCACCTTTAGGTATGTTGAGGTAAACATGAACTCTGCTGCCCTTGTTTGGCCATTATTCAATAGCCTTCAGGCATTCTGGCCTGGCCTCCAGGTGATTATAATTAATATTCTCTGTCGTTTTAGGCATGTGTAATGATAAAGTTGTAGAATTATATATTGACTAACTTAAATATAAATGCTCATGATGATTATGGAAGGTTCTAGCTGGGGATATTGATCCTGCAATTAGAACACATACTGCCTTTTTTAGTGTGTGGAAACGGTATGGTTTCACTCCAGAGGGTTTCAATCTAGCTACTCTCAGTGTGCAGGTTGGTTACTAAATTCATATCTGAAATTTCAATCTATTGAGTTTACGCATACAAGAACACGTGTTTCTGTTATTCATACATATGATATCAGTCAATTTGTTGCATTGGCAGAATTAGCTGGTCATTAAATGTATCATTAAACCCACATAATTTGCGTTGCTGGATGATAAAGTTTTTAAAAAGTTAATGTATGAATAAAAATTCATATATAAAAAAATCCAACTACTTACCTCAAAATTCAACAATGAATCCTAAATTAACCCATACTCCAATATAAAATGCAAATCAAGGTGCTCTCGTGCATTGCTCGTGCCTGCGCCAAATTGAATGTGAAATTGGAGCAAGCAAGCTTATGAGAGCAACAATGACTTGTTACAAATTAGAACAAGAGAAAATCGCAAGCATACCGTCAAATTGTCCAATGCTTAAAAATTTAGTCTGATAATTCTTTGTCAATAAGATTTTAACACTTCAAAGTCTTGATTTCCTAGATTTGGGATATTACTTTAAATTTGCAAAACCGAATGATTCCTTAACATACTTTTATGATTGGTTACTTACCCTTTGTTAATGGAAAATTATGAACTTCTTGTAAAATTTACATTAATTAGTGAATTACTATTGTATCCCTACACTCCTAGTTATTATAACTATTGTATTTCTTAAATCACTAATTCACCCCTATAAATATAGGCTTTTGGCTCCCTATAAAATATATTCAATGTCTATTATCTTTTCTCTCTAGTTTATAACAAACGTAACATATTATTCATATGTAGCATGACTTTATTTTCAGATTAGTTTACTTACCTTTTTTACTGTTGAAGGACAAAATTTTAAGATTAAATTTCAGATGTCTCCTAGCCCTTTAAATCACACACATTTTGGAAATGTTACGTCCCAACTTTGCACCTCATATCTTGACTAGTGTTTCTGGCTCACATTTCCACCATCAGCTCCTTCATTGTGTCATCTTCGCCCTCCATGTGCACTGTCTTTCAACTATCAACATTCATTGCATCATAATCAACAAGTACTTTTTAGCCCTTTGAGCATGTTTGAACACTAAAAATTATAAAACTCAGTTTTAATCTTCACTGGTGCATTTCACCAAACACTAGCAAGTTGATATTTTAGTTTTTTTTGCACATGTATATCTTTTCCACTATATGGCTAGAAGAAGAAACATTACCAAACCACAGCAATAATTTATTTGAAAAAATTACAAAAGTTAGTTCATCAACTCCAGTTTTTGGTTGTGGAGTGATCTCTGGCTCCGGTATGGCCATGGACAAGATTTTACGGTTCCAAAATAAAGATGTACGGGTCTTGGGTGAATAGATCAAGTGCAAAATATATTTGAGTTGGGCTTAAAAAAATTGAAACAAAAACCTATTATTTTGCAATTGGTTTGGGCTGGCTAACTGAAATTGGACTGATGGTGGACTAATTGTTTAATTTTATTTTTATTGGAAAATTTTTGAGCATGCAGGGTTTAAATGAAGTACTATTAATGGGAGACTTTCTAATACCAGCCTGCTAAATTAAGCATCTTATCACTTCTCAATGGAAAAATATATTTCCAAAATGCATATTCTAATACCTTATGTTCTAGGAAACATGGGCTTCCTCCTCTTATTCTCTACTTATTCCCCACCCTATAAAAAATTTGGAAAGAAAAAAGAAGGATTAACTATGATGCATGGACACTCCTACTAGGGCAGCGTGTTTGTATTCAGGCATATGTTTTGTCAGATTAGCATGATTTTCAATTTATGTTAATTTTTAAATTTATTTCTGGATTCATCTATATGGCTAGTTGAATTGGTGATCCATTGATTTAGTTACTGCACTTTAATTAATATTTAAGCTGCTAAATATGGATTGACATGCAATAAAGCAACAAATTTGGTTTGGCCAAGGAGATTGAAATGATTTGTGATTAACAAGTGAATAATTGAAAACGGTTACATATCAAAGAATAGCTAATAGGGCTTTAAACAGTTGCATGATTTGTTTGTCCACTATGGTGGATGTGTTAGCTTTAGCTTTTATAAGTTAGTAGGAGCTGATAAAGAACAAATACATTGTTAAATAACCCCCCGGGGCTGCGGCTATGCCTATGCATATCTTGTTTTATTAGATGCTTTCCTTAGTACTTGTAAATTCAGTTTCCTCAGTGACATCACTATCTTACCAATGGTTCTTTTTAACTTTAGATATTTTGTGCAGCAAGGCCAGAAAAGCTATCCACTGCGTCCAGAATTGATAGAGAGCACATATTGGCTGTACAAAGCTACCCGCAATCCCAGGTTGACTTTTATTGTAATGAATAATTCGCTTCTACATTACCATATTGCACATGAATCAGGGGAACCTTGTTACATGCTTGAATTGAAGCATTATCACAAAGGCCAAACCAACTGGAAAAATTCTGTTTTCCTAAAATGATGTTCTATCTTAAAGTGTAGAAAGCCATGTCTGTTTACTTCTCTGTTCAAACAACTGCTTATACTTGTGTTGTTACCCCTTTAAATAAGGAATATAATGATTGTTCAGAATAATTTTTCCTCGGTAAAAGATATTCTCTTTCTTTAACAACTAAGCTTCCTGCTGGTTTCTGATATTATTTTGCTAAAAGTTTGCTTGTTCCTTCATTATGCCTTTTTTTGTTTTGGTCCCCTATTTCTTTAAATAGATAGCTTGTGGATTTTGACTGTGTCAATCTTTTACCATAATAAGTCTCAGATAATTACTAGCATACCAATGTTTAGGTTGGTTTTGTCATATTCTGGTTTCTGTCCTTTTTCCAGTCAATATACATAACAAACCATATTGGAGCAAATGCATGGGTATCTTTTTATTATTAATTCTTTAGTGTTCATTCAAACTGAGATATATCAAAACTATACATGTAGATATCTAGATGCCGGACGGGATATGCTAGCTAGCTTGCAGTATGGGGCTCGATGTACCTGTGGGTACTGCCATATATCGGATGTAGAGTTTCACCAGCAGGAAGATCACATGGAAAGCTTTTTCTTGGCGGAGACTGTAAGACCTGTATTATTAGTCTAAAGTTCAAATTTTGTGATCTCACAATCAAGTGTTCGTGCTAAAATCTCTACACTATACATCCCAAGGAGCTCAAACTCCAATTTCTACAGGTTAATAACTTCGGGTGGGAATAATTTTTCTTTGACTGACAGTGCACAGTTCAGTTATCCTTGGATCTTTGTATTGTTTAGCAAATATTAGTTAAGCTTTCAACTATCATGTAAGCTCCAATTCCGTATAGAAAATGGTGGCTATAATATCTTTGAGCATTAACATCATTTGGGAAGAGATGGTAGGGTTAATATCTGATTTCCAAGTCTATTAATAGTTTCTTCTCCCCTATAAATGTCCTAATTTTACATTACACAATTTCAGCAAGGAGATGAGCTTTTTCCCCTGCGATCTTTCCATCTTTTCTTCGTACATTACATAAAAGAGTACTTTTAGGGCTCTCTTTCCCCCCTTTTAGTATAAAAGGAGTGTAGCCCACTGTGTGTTAGTTTCGATCAACATACTTTGAGAACATTCATGAAATGAGTTTATTTTAATTTGAGAACAGTAGAAAGGGGGTAGAGGCTTTTGAAAGGATTTAAAATGAGGGTAACAAAAAGCAAGCATAAGCTTAAATTATATGAAAAAAGCAGCTAGTAGCCTGTGATTTGAGATGAATATACGGTAATTGACATTGGCTCCTCGAGGAGGTATATGGATGCATCAACAATCCCAAAAGACAACCAGATTTTTCCCTTCTCTAATATTTATTTGATGAATTGAATTTGATTTTTCTTTTCTCCCTCATACTGTGCCTATTTCATTCAGGTTAAATATTTGTGGCTACTGTTTGATTTAGCTGCTGGACCAGATAACCTTGTTGAGAATGGTCCATACAAGTGAGTTACAGGAAGTAGTGCGTTCCTATTTTTTGTTTCCAGCTCCTGGTACTAAAAAAATGCATATAGTCTTATTTCATTTCCCTCCGCTTGATTAGTTGCTCTCTCTCTCTCTGTCTCTCTCTCCCTCACTCATATGCTCACAGCCACGTGGAAAAAAAAATTCATTTGCAGGTATATCTTCAGTACAGAAGGCCACTTACTGCCTGCTACACCACAAATATCTTTAGTACGGGAGCATTGTTCATATTTTGGAGCATACTGCAGAAGCAGTAATCTGAGACCAGAAACATTTGTGTCAGACATTTCTAAGGACGCCAGGGAAACTAATCAAAGTCAATCATACACGGAGCCTGATGCTTCCAACTTTTTATCACACTCTAGATTGAAAAAGTCACCTATCTCAGGAGTGATTAAGGTCAGATTCGTATTTTTTTTATTGATCTTACGTTTCCTTTTTTATTTTGATATGTTTGGCACCTCTGATACAATTAAGTCTATAATTTACGTGGTTTAGTGTCAATAAACATATACAGTATCTATTCTTTTGAGTATCATGACAGAACCTTCTCTAATTTTATCAGAAAGCATTCCTCTTGAAAATTTTTGTAAGTTCTTGTATGATGCATTTCATTATAGGTACGTTGCTTTAAATGAATATCTTAGATACAATTGTCTGTTGTTCTTCCTTCTATTATAATTTTTAATCTTTCGTTTTTCTGTTCTTAACCAATTTTTATCAAGAAGACTACAACCAATGGTGGACAGCCCAATTTTTTCTCTCATCTATCTTCCGCTTGTTTTTCCATTTCTATCTGAAAATAAGATAAGTGCTTAACAAGTAATGTATAAGGAATATAAAAAAAGCTTTATAACATTCCCAATTAGGTTTTAATTAATATGCATGTCCAAAAGATAGTTCTTTATTATGTGAACCTTGTAAAACAAGAATATTATTTTAAAATAGTAGGCTCTCGAACAGTCCTTGGAAAAAATTGAAGAGTGAAAAACACGAATAAGAAAAAATGTTGATAGCAAACTCTTAAGTTTCGCTGTAGTTTAGATTTTGTATCTGGACCCGACATTCTTATAGGAAAATTTGATAAAGAATCTGAGGCCTTTTTTTTTTTTTGGGAACGTGTGATGGAGATCTTGTATGTTATCTTTTCATACAATTACTATCTTTTATTAGAGTAAAAACTCTTTTGTGTTATTACAGTCCATCTTTATGGCATGAAAAAAGAATGTTACTAGAGGTGTATCATAAACATATGAAAAAGAAAGAAGTTGGCTTTTAAGCTAGATAATTTATTGCAAATGTTTTTGCTATAAATCATCCTCTCTATGTATGACAGGGGTTCTGTCCAGGACTAACTCATGAGCAACGGTTTGGCATATCATATGTGGCTTCGGAGGAAGACATTGAGGATGAGTCATCAACCCCAAGGAAGACTGAGGTGGTTAACAGTCATCCAGTGATGGTGGTTTTAAACCCCAGTTCTACTCGTGAACCATCTGATGCCCACAAGGATCTTGATAATCGTCAGGAACCCGAATCGGAGAGCCAGAGTGTTCCTGAACCTGAGATTGAGGAAAGTGTGAGTGGCAAATGAAATGCTTCAAGGATGAGATTATTGGAGGGAAATTCATATTCATGAGATCTATCCATTATTGCAAAAAGTAAGATAGTTGAATGAATAGACTGCAGATAGAACATTTTGGGGGTTCTGTAGGTGGAGCAATAGTTTTTAGTGATTGGAATTACCGATTTTTTGACAACTGCAGACGTCAAGCCAAACGGTGAGAAAGAAAAATTGCCTATCTCAGGTGGACACCATACTGAACTTTCAGAACTCGAATTATGAATGTGATATATACTGAAGATGTTACAGCTATTATTTAGGACTTGAAATTCACCGAGATAATCTCATCTACATATTTTGGTTCTGGACTGTAGAACATATACAGTTTCTCTACCGGAGCTCAATGACAGGACATTTTGCCTCATTTGTCCACTAAATTAGTCTGAAAAGTTTCTGTTCTTTTGTAGGAAGGTCGAAGTTATGAAGAGCCTTGTGATTGTTACTGTGGTGAAATTTCTAATGATTATTTTTCTTCAATGCTGTAAATGGATTTTTGGCCAGTGGGCGTTATGAACACACTGGGTAAAATTCCCTTTAACAATTGACTTTGTTGACCTTGAAATTGTGACAATAAATTCTTTTCATCTAATCAGAATTTTCTCCTCCTAAACTCACTGATTCCATGCTCAAGCAGGAGTAAGAGAAATGACTATTGGATAGGAGATTATTTAGATTTGGATACCTTTACTTGTCCTAAGTATCTCTATTTATAGATTTCTAATGAGGTCATGGGGGCAATTGATCCCCTTTCTATTAAGGACATATGACAGCTTTCGATTAGTTCATTTCTAATTGAATTTGTTAGGTTGTCATGTTTGATTCATTAGTATATGTGTTTCTCATTCATTGGTTTTGAAGTCATGTTATTTATATGTGCTTTGATAACGGTTTCAGCTGATGAAAGTATGTTGGCTCGTCGTTTATGTTCACTTAATGTTAGTAATGGTAACTAGTCCTGTTTTGAGTTCTCTTTCTCTTTTTTGGTTCTTTAAAATCTTTGTTAACAGGTACATATGATCGCTTCTACTTCTTTATGATTTTTTATTGATAACAAATGGTCATCGGAGTCCAAATCTAATCATTTATGCTAGGCGAGCCTGAAACTTTTCCTCAAATTCTTTGCTTGGTGAACCGACTTTTCGCAAAACATAAGATTTGACAATCAATAAATAAATAGTCCCCAAAGTTTAAACTTAACTACTTTTGGACGATTATGATTGGATTTATTGAGATTCAACGGTTAAGATCTATCTTAAAAAATTATATGAACAGTGCTACTGTCATTGTTTGTCATTTCTTCCTGGAGAAATAGGCAAAAGAAGCTAACCAGTTAGGAGGCATTACTAAGCGTGAGGAGGTGTTAGTTCCGGTAGACTGCTGCACCGTGGGCGGTCGACAATGCGTTTCATTTCGCCAACCTCGATTTCAGTCTATCACTATTCATCTTCGGGTGGCTCGTTAGTAAGCAAACTTAGAAGTCAAAAAAAGATAGGTAATGCGAACTCTTAAAAATTAGTTTCTCAACCTCTAGGGTTTTCCTATGAACTTTGAAATGGAAATGCCTTTCCATTTTCCTTTGATGTATCATGAGCTTCATTTGAGAGGAGTCTTGTCTTTCCTCTAGGAAATCTAGGTTTGCATTCATGGCTTCCTCATTTTGTTCCTCAATGAAGTCTAGCTTGTCGAACTTAAGCCTGTTTCCATCATTATTATAGCCTCGACTCCATAAGCTAAACAGAAGGGATTCTCTCAAGTGGCAATCCTTGTAGTTGTATTGTATGACCAAAAATTTTGTAGCAACTTATCGGTTCATAATCTCTTCGCAGAATTAAATTTTCTTTTCAAACTACTTTTTAAGGTTCTGTTTACTATTTCCACTTGTCCGTTAACTTGGGGGTAACATAGAATGGAAAATGTCTATGGATTCCGAGCTCTTACTCATGTCTTTTTGCTTTTAACTTTGGAATTGTTACCATAACTAAGACAATAGAGTTTAGGGTTCTGAATTGATGGATAATGTTTTCCCAAATGAACTTTACCGGTATTAGCCTTTGTAATTTTATTAAAAGGTTTCGCTTTGACCTACTTGGTAAAGTAATCTATTGCATGATCTTAGGTTAAACCTATCTTTGGGCAAGGATTCCATAGAATCAATACCCTACTTTACATAAGGTCAAGGGCTATTTATGGTAATCAACTTTGTGATGGTTGACGAGGTATACTTGCGAATCTCCAACATTTTTTTTTCTTCACATTTTTAGCAAAATCTAAGGCCTCTTTCCTCATAGTTCGCCAATAGTAAACCTGCTTCAATGCCTTCTACGCCAAAGAACGCCTGCTGGCTTGATTCCCATATATACCTTCATGAATTTCCACATCAAATACAATGCTTCACCGTTGCTCATGCATCTAAGTAAAGGGATTGTGTACCGTTGCTTGACTAGGACTCCATCTTGTAAAATGTACCTGACTGCCTTTATAAATATTTTTCTTGCTTCTCTTTTATTCTCAAGGAGGATGCATCCCTCATATAGGATGTTATTTCTCGTATCCAAGAGGTCTCTCCTGAACCCGCGGGTCTTCCTTTTTCTAACTGACTGGTGAATTTGATAAAAGTTCTACTCGTACGATTTTAAATAGTTTTTCATCCTTTGTACTTGCTAATTTAGATAACGCATTAGCTTATCCACTTTCTTCTCTCTTGTTGAAGTGTTGTGTCAAACTCATGACCTCGATCAATGTGTAGCCATTATTTTATCTTTGATAGAAAACTTCCCATTGACTATATTTACTATTAGCCGTGAGTCACTTTTTACTTTGATCTTCTAGTCCTACATTTTCTTAGCCAATTGAAATCTTGACTACAAGGCCTTATATTCGGCTACATAGTTTCTTGCTTTGAATGCAAACCTAAGCACACAATTGAACTTATGTCCTTTCAAACTTGTTAATATTATCTTAGCCCTAGTACTGCTTTCCCGTGATGATCCATCAAGAAACAACTTCCATATTTCTTCCTGTTTGGATTCATTTTCAGGAAATTGGACTTCGAAAGCTTGGCAATGCTTGCGCTTTAATTTCGGATTGCCCTTTATACTTTATTCCAAAATATCCTGTTTCCATTTCCCATTCCATCAACATTCTAACTCATCGAGCTTTTGTAATGCTTGCTTGAGTGAAAAATTATTCTGTACCTCAATAATATAGCTTAGGAAACAAGGAAGAAGCTTTCAAGAGGCTTTTACTAAGGTGAAGGCTAATTTAACCATACTTGGGTACCTAGTCTCAACATCTTGTAGAGCTTTGCTTACATAGTAGATTGGTAAAAATTTTGATCAACAACATTCCTCTCATCTAGTCAGAGAATTTTCTCCTCCTAGACTTGCTGATTCTATGCTCAAACAGAAGGCAGAAGGAAAATGGCTCCTTTTTATAGGTACTTACTCAACTTTTTCTTTTAATCGATTTTGCTGTGTGATTAGTATTAATCATTAGTTATTAGTTAATATTGATTACAAAAGAAACATTGTTTCCTACTTTAAACCTTTCATGTCACATGTTGAATTACTTTAATCCATAGGTGAATGATAACTTATTTTTCAAACCTTTATTTTTGCCTACAAATGTATCCAAGGTGATTGACAAGCACTTTGATTAACGAAAATTCAGTAGGGTGAATACTTTTAACAATTCACAAACGGAATTTGTTTTTGAGTCCTGTGGTGAACGTTTCTACATGTATACAAACGGATGTAGTCCGTAGGTTCTTTTTCATTAAGAAAAACGTGTTGATAACATTTTTTTTTCTAGTTTTGAAATCGATTTATGTCACCTATGGAAAGTTTGTAGACGAATAATGCACATATGATCCAATCGTGAGTAAAAGTTAACTGCATTTTCAAATGGAAGAACCATTACTTATTATTATAGGTGTTGTAGTTTTACTCAAATTCTAGTGGGTATTGAAGTTTGGGATGAAGTAGTATCGAAGGGATCAAAATCACTGATTGGGAAGAAAAGTAGCATTTTTGCTAGCTTGCTGCCCAAGACTTGTCACTCACTTGAGGCTTGAGAGGCGGAGCTGTCACTTGCCTACCGCTAGCCTATTGCTCGAACAATAGGGTTATCCGGGCTAGATTTGTTTTGACTAGGCTTTTATGGTTATTGATTGCACTAGACTTGAAAGGACAAAACACACAACTTCCACCCTCTTGCCTGTAGTTTCAGCTTTTATATATGAAAAACGAAAAAGAAAAAAAAATCGTATTTCAAAAAGAATTCAAATACTCCTATTTGTCTACAACTTGGCCTTTAGGGTTCATATATATAAGTTATGACTTGTATTATTCCCATAACATTCATACAATAACTTGAGACTTTAAATCTTAATTGAGAGTATTGAGATCTTGTTGTAAACACAATTGCTATTGATTATTTTGAAATTTTCCTCGTCTGCCCGTGTTTTTTTCCATCTTAGGTTTCCATATAAATTTTGGGGTTCTTACTTCATTTTTGTTTATTTTATTATTGTTAATATTTTGCGATCAATTCATAATAAGTGGTATCAGGTAAGATTGATTATTCCGCATTGCAACAATGAAATATGATATTCCGCTATTAGACCGAAACACGAGATTTTCTTTATGACAAGTGAAGATACGAGCAGTTTTTGTGCTTATAGATTTGAAGAAAGTCTTGTTTGGCCTTGAAAAGATGTCTTCAACTTGGATGTAGGATGAAAAGCAGCAAATGGATCAAAAAACCCAACCTTAAATTCATATACATCTATCAAATCAAATTCTTTAGGATGTTCTAATAAAGAAAAATGCCTTGGAGCAACTTTGTATGATAAAGAACTGACTAGCAAGTTATGCTTGAAACAGTGCTTGTATTCTTACCTGATGTTTGAAGGTAAGCTATTAGATGATTACTTAACTTTGTTCAAAGAAATCATGGCTAATTTGGGGACATTGGAGGATAATTATGATGTGGAGGACTTA
Source organism: Olea europaea var. sylvestris (assembly GCF_002742605.1). Classification (NCBI taxonomy): domain Eukaryota; kingdom Viridiplantae; phylum Streptophyta; class Magnoliopsida; order Lamiales; family Oleaceae; genus Olea; species Olea europaea. The sequence goes on from NW_019239080.1 coordinate 75,283, forward strand.
GAATTGATATTTTTATGTTCATTGCCACCATCATATGTGATTTTTAGATATACTAATCTCTATAATCGAGATACTCTTATTGTGAATGAGGTCTATGATATGTTATGGCCTAAGGAGAAGATGAGGCATCTTGCAAGTAGATCTGACGTCAAGCTAAAGGCCTAGTTGTTCATGAGAGGATTAAGATAGGAATCTTAGTTGGAATATGAAGGGTAGATTGAAATCCAGACATAAAGAGAAATGAGTCATTACTATAAGAAGAAGGCGCATATTAGAGTTGATTGCTATGCTTTGAAAAATAAAAACAAGGTCGTTGGAGTTACTGATAAAGGAAAACAACTTGGAAACATGGCCGAGGCTGATGTTGAGGAAGATGGGCAAAGTGAAGGAAAACTTCTTCTTGTGAACTTTGATATGGTTTCCAAACCTTATGAGGAATAGGTTGTTGACTCGACATGTGCTTTTTATGTGTATTCTAACATGGACTAGTTTACAACATATGGAAGAGTTTTGAAAGGTGCAGTGATTATAGAAAAAAAGATGCCTTGTAAAATTGTTGGAATTGGTATAGTCAGAATCAGAATGTTGAATGGGCTATCAGGACGCTTATCGATGTAATATACATTCCAGTACTAAAGCAAAATCTCATATCTTTGAGTACATTTACTAGATGGGTTATAGATATATTCGTGAGGTGAGCCGGGGTGCTTTTGTTGTCATGAAGGGAAATAAAAGCTCTACAAAGTTGTACACTTTGTAAGGTTCTACAATGATAGAGAATGCAGCAGTTTCTATTTCCTCTTTGGCAGATGATGAAGTTACAAAACTTCGGCATACATGGCTAGGACATATAAGCGAGAATGGTATGGCAGAAGTGAGTAGGATGGGACTTTTTGATGGATAGAAGATAGTAAGATGAATTTTTGTGAGTACTGTGTCTTCAGGAAGTAGAAAAGAGTTAAGATTCACTAAAGGAAGACACAGTACGAAGGAAACACTTTAATATATCAATTCAGATCTTTAGGAACCGACGAGAGTGTCTATTAAATGAGATGCTTATTACTTGTTGACCGTAATTGATAATTTCTCCAGAAAAGTTTGGGTATTCTCTTTTAAATAAAAGAATAATGTGCTTGGGACTTTCAGTAAGTGAAATACAATGATAGAATGCAGACTGGAAAGCAGGTGAAACGTCTATGCATAAATGATAGGTTGGAATTTTGTTCGGATGAATTCAATAGCTGATGCATGGTTCAAGGCATCTTCAGACATTTAATGGTTCTTGGAACTCCGTAACAAAATGGTGTGGTAGAAATGATGAATAGAAATTTGATAGAAAATATTCAATGTATGCTTTCAAATTTTGGGTTTCTTAGAACTTTTTGAACTGAATCTGCTACTACAGCTTAATTTCTAATTAATCGCTCACCTTAGTTATCATTGAGAAAAAGAAATCAGAAAAGGTATGGTCTGGAAAACTTTCTTGTTACTTCAATTTGAAGATTCTTGGATGTCCTGCTTATGCTCATGTGGATAATAAAAAGTTGGAGCCTAAGTCTAGAACGTGCATCTTTCTTGGATATAAATTAGGTGAGAAGGGATATAAGTTGTGGTGTCCTGAAATAGGAAATATGGTGGTCAATAAGATGTAGTGTTTGATGAACTTGTTATGGGTCATGGTTCGCCTCATGGGAGATTCTAGTAAAACTGAGGAACAGAATCATTCAGCTTAAGAGAGTTGGAAATTGGCTCAAGAGAATAATCTATTTCAGATCAGCCTAGTTTAGAGCTGACAGACAGTAATACTTTGCCTACATCAACAACAGCATCACGATATTCGATTGCTAAGGGTAGACCTCGTAGATAGATTAAAACTCCACAAAAGTTGGAGAATTATATTTGGTAACTTATGCATTAAGTGTGGTTGAAAATATTGATTGCATTGAAAAGCTTGCTACATATTCAAAGATAGACATTTAAGGTTATTTTAGCAGATTGTTGATTGCTATGCAGGAAGAGATGGAGTCATTGATTAAAAATAGTACTTGGGACTTGGTGAAATTACCTAAAGATAAAAAGGTTGGTCGCTGCAAGTGGGTGTTGAGAAGGAAGAAAGTGACATCGTGGTTGAAGATACTAGGTATAAGGCCATATTGGTAGCTAAGAGATTCTAGTAAAACTGAGGAACAGAATCATTCAGCTTAAGAGAGTTGGAAATTGGTTCAAGAGAATAATCTATTTCAGATCAGCCTAGTTTAGAGCTGACAGACAGTAATACTTTGCCTACATCAACAACAGCATCACAATATTCGATTGCTAAGGGTAGACCTCGTAGATAGATTAAAACCCCACAAAAGTTGGAGAATTATATTTGGTAACTTATGCATTAAGTGTGGTTGAAAATATTGATTGCATTGAAAAGCTTGCTACATATTCAAAGATAGACATTTAAAGTTATTTTAGCAGATTGTTGATTGCTATGCAGGAAGAGATGGAGTCATTGATTAAAAATAGTACTTGGGACTTGGTGATATTACCTAAAGACAAAAAGGTTGGTCGCTGCAAGTGGGTGTTTAGACGGAAGAAAGTGACATCATGGTTGAAGATACTAGGTATAAGGCCATATTGGTAGCTAAGGGTTATAGTTAGATTTCGAGTGTTGACTTTACAAATGTGTTTTCACTAGTTGTAAAGTATAGTTCAATTTGGGGTTGTAGCTAAGAATGATTTGGAGCTTGAACAGATAGATGTCAAGACAGCCTTCTTGCATAGAGAATTTGAGGAGATTATTTACATGCAACAACTAGAGGGTTTCATAGTCTCTAGAAAAGAAGACCATGTGCTTGTTGAATGAGTCCTTATATAGACTGAAACAATCACCAAGGTAGTGATATAAAAGATTCGAATCATTCATAACTACTCATACTTTTATTAGAAGCAGTTATGATAGTTGTGTATACTTTAGAAAGGGAGTTGATGGATCGATTACAAATTTGTTATTATATGTTGATGATATCCTATTGCAACCAAGGATAAGGTAGATGTCGGAAAAGTAAAAGCTCAGCTTTGTAAAGAAATCGAGATGAAAAATTTGGGTGCAATAAGGAAGATTCTTGGTATGGAAATTTTAAAGGATAGAAAGGCTGTCGGATTGTATTTGAGTCAGAAAGGGGTACATTGAAAAGGTGCTTCAAAAGTTCAATATGCTAAATGCTAAGGCTATTAGTACTCTCTTGACTGTCCACTTCAAATTATCATGTCGATTGTGTCCGCAGTCAGATAAAGACATTGATTATATGTCTGGGTTCTTTATTCTAGCATAGTAGTTTCGTTTATTTATACTATGGTCTGTATAAAAACCAAATTTTGAACATGAAATTAGTGAATTAGTAAATACATGACAAATCTTGACAAAGAACGTTAGAAAGCAATGCAGTGATATTCAGATACATGAGGGGCTCTACAAATGCTTGCCTGCATTTTGGTAGAAATACATATAGGGTTATTAGGTATGTGGGTTCAGATTATACAAGGAATCCTGATAAGATGAGGTCACTTGCAGGGTATGTGTTTACCCTTGGAGGTTGTACAATCAACTAAAAAGCTACTTTGCAAAATACAATAGCTTTGTCTATAATAAAGGCAGAGTACATGGTAATTACTGAGGCATGTAAAAATGCAATGTGGTTGAGTGGATTGATTGGTGAAATCAGCTAAAACTTGAAGATTTCTATAGTGTATTGTAATACTCAAAGTGCTACTTTCTAAGTAAAGATGTTTCATAAGAGGACTAAGCATATTGATGTAAGGTACCGTTTTGTGCGTGAAGTGATTGCTAGTGGTGATATTGTAGTGAGCAATGTTAATACCAAGGAACATATTGTTGATTTGATGGCAAAATCACTTTTCATTGCTAAGTTTGAATATTGCTTAAGCTTAATAGATGTTTGTCATTGATTTAGTCCATTGGGGCTTGTTTGAAAAAGGTGGAATGGTATTTACTGGGAGATGTATTTGGAATTTCTTTTATTAGAATTTGGTTTAAGTTGGAGATTTGTTGCAGTCGGACCCAAATTTTAGTGGGTATTGGATAAAGTGGTCTTGAAGAGATCATAATTATAGACCGGAAGAAATTCGTCACGTTTTAACTAGCCTACCACTAGTTGAAAACTCGAGCGGCACTTATATATAGCCGTATATTGTTCCCATGACATTCATACATCTTGAGAGATTTAGATTTGAATTGAGAGTGTGGGATCTTGTTGTAGACATAATTGCTATTAATTATAGTAAAATTCTCCTTCACTATTTGTGATTTTTTCCCATCTTGATTTTTTACATAAATTTTGGTGTTCTTTCTATGTTCCATTGTTGTCATTATCTTGCAATCAATTCATAATAATAGGTAAAATACTATTACTTTTACCAATTGATGATCCATTGTTGGTTACTAATGGATTCATTCAATTTGTAAAACAACATTCAATTGGAACTACGTCTTTGAAAAATTAATAGTTGAATCTTCGACATGATCATTTATATTGTTCACATTTTTGTCAAACGTGAACGCTTCATATCTTCAAAAGGTAATGAATTCTTATAGCATTTCAAAAATTCAAATTGGTACTACTCTCTAGAAGGGAAAACAATTATGTTGACGATGAAGAATTTAATTGATCAAATCAAGACTGACACTTTTTCGTATCTGGTAATCGACTGTGATATATTGATGAAGTCCCGGCAATTGAAAATATATTGATTTTGGTGCACAAATTTTATATATGTGTAACACTTCAGAACTTTCTCTTCACTTGTTCAATAAATCTATATAGAGATTACTAAATTAAAAACTAAAGTACACTTCTTGAAGAATGAAATTTATATCACATGGGCTCAAAATGGCAAGCCTCATATGTTATGCGCATTTTCCACAAAGCACAAAAAATTTCTTCATTGCTCCAAAGATTCTGATATGAAAAGATAGTTATGAAATTGTTTCATGCCTACCAACTGGTTAGCACGGTCGTTTGGAATTACTGCGTTTTCTCTTTCTCAAAGCAATACAATATTATAATAAAATGAAACTTACAAACAGAATCTTTCTGTCTATCGATCTTTAGGTCAAATATGATTCTTGTTGAAATAAATTGTATTATACTCGACGATATTAAAGAAGAAAAAAAGTCAAAAAATGGTTTAATACTGTTTGATACTAAAGATATGTATACCATATATGTGGTATGAGTTTCACGTGTAAACTTGATGTTTCCTAGATAAAAACCACACTATTTTAGTGTTGTTATTAGATGTGGAATGAAGAGAGAATTTGGCATATAAAATGTTGGGTTTACACTTAGAATATCAATTGAACTTCATTTAATTTTCTTCGTACTTAAGTTCTTGATCTCTAATTTTATGTAGCATTACGAAGTCCAAGAAATTCGTTAATTGGTCACATACTTTGTACATAAGTATTATTTTCAGAGTTCGATGAGTAACTCGAATCAAACTCCTCCCTTGATCCATTCATCACCAATAGTCCCCATCCTTGTGGACCATTGGAAATGTAGATGCACTAATTTCGGTTGGTATTCATTTATTTTTTTTTTCAGTTTTTATACAGTTGTTAAAGGAAATCTATATGGAAATTCCTAAAATTTTTAATTAATTTTCTATTTATTTTTTTCTTTTACCTATGGAATAGTGGTGGAATACAACAAATCAGAATTTTTCATCAGTAATTTAATTTCTTATTATATAAACTTACAATAAAATAATTCGTAGGTAATATGTGTTAGACAAAAATTGATCCAAAAGAACATAAGTTGAGAATAGATCGAGAAACTAAATGCCCATGGATCAAATTTCATACCTCTGGCAATTGGTGTTGTTCCAAAGCTCTCCCTTTAATCTAGTAATGGGACATCTAAACTCTCAACACTTCAAATTGATGGTGTATCTTCTATTTTCGGTGGTGTTTGAGCTTAGGGATTAAAACCCCTTTTCATAGCCAACTCACATCAAAATATGGCTTCAATTATCTTTCAATCACTGGCCTATTGAATATTGAATTGAAGTTTTATAAATGTTGAAACTAAAGAATGAATGTTGGACCATCAATTGTTCATGAGGAAAATGAAGAGACCGATCTGTTACATTCTCCCACTTAGTCTATACATTCAACCCAACGTTTCAACTGAATTCCATCGATTGTCCTTAAGAAACAAGCACATGAATTATGGCGATCAATCCTCTAATAACGAGTATAATCTTCCATGTATCACGACGCATTTAGTTCCTCAAGAATTATTTTTCATAAGGTAACAATACTTAATGAAAAAGACCATATGTCTTATTCTTGGTCCTACAAGACATATTTTCTCAAATAAATTAAAGCACGCATGAATATGAGAAAATCTCACAATAAATAAGGGTTTCGTAAAAAAAATTTGTATATACCATTACATAGTGGGACCAAGTTCCATTTTCTCTACATGATCCTTGAATTTCAACGGTGGCATGCCTTTAGTCAAAGGATCAGCGATCATCAATTCAATGCATAGTGCTCAGTGACCACTTTCTTTTCTTTAATACATTCCCTTATGGCTAAATACTTAATGTGAATATGTTTATTTGGACTACCACGTTTATTGATCTTAGCCATAAAAACAGCAGTCGAATTGTCGCAATAAATTCTCAAGGGTTTGGAAATGGAATCCATGATTCTAAGACCAGATATAAAACTCTTGATCCATACACCATGCAAAGTAGCCTCAAAATAAGAAACGAACTCGACTTCTATAGTGGAAGTAGCAATTAATGTTTGCTTGGCAGTCCTCCATGATATAGCTCCACTAGCCATCATAAAAATATATCCTGATGTTGATTTTCGTGAATTAACACAGCCGGCAAAGTCTGAATATGAGTATCCAATTACTTGCAGATTATCCGTCCATTTATACATAAGCATGTAATTTTTGGTTCCTTGACGTTATTGCATTGCTTTCTTTGCTGCTTTCCAGTGGTCCATACCTAGATTACTTTGATATCGTCTTAACATTCCTATAGCAAATGCAATGTCGGGTCTTGTGCAGACTTGAGCATGCATCAAGCTTCCGATAGCAGAAGCATATGAAATGTTCTTCATTTGTTCCCTTTCTAGATCATTTTTCAGGCATTGGTTCAAATTAAACCTATCACCCTTTATGATGGATCTACTCTTAGTAAACGATCCTTCATCCGGAATCTCTCTATAACTTTATTGATATAGGTTTCCTGAGACAGACCCAAAATACCTCGTAATATGTCTCTATGAATCTTAATGCCAATGACATAAGATGCATCACCTATATCTTTCATATTGAAATGTTTAGATAGGAATTGTTTCACCTCATGCAACAAACCCTTATCTTTGGTTGCAAGTAAAATATTGTCTACGTATAAAACAAGAAAACAAATCTTACTCCCACTAACCTTCTGGTAAATACATTGATTCAAGGGATTTTCAACAAATCCAAAGGAAGAAATTACTCCATGGAATTTTAAATACCATTGACGGGATGCTTGTTTCAGATTGTATATGGACTTCTTAAGCTTACAGGCCAGGTGCTCACCATCATTAGAGAAGAATCCTTTAGGTTGTTTCATAAAAACTCCTCCTCTAGATTTCCATTGAGAAATGCTTATTTCACATCCATTTATTGTAATTCAAGATCAAATTGGGCTATTAATGCCAAAATAATACGTAGAGAATCTTTCATAGATATCGAAAAGAAGGTCTTCGTGTAATCGATTCCCTCATCTTGAGTAAATCCCATAGCACCAAGTCTTACCTTATATCTCTCGATATTACTTAGCGAGTCTTTCTTAGTCTTAAAGACCCATTTACAGTCAATGGCTTTGGCACCACTAGGCAACTCAACAAGATCTCACACTCTATTGCTCTTCATAGAACTCATTTCTTCCTTCATGGCATTGTACCATAATTTCGACTCTTTACAACTCATGGCTTGTGAAAATGATTTAGAATCATTTTTTGCTCCAATATTGTGGTCAGGTTCTTGTAGATATACTTCATAATCACTAGGAATTGTTGACCTTTCGTTTCTAGTAGATCTTCTTAATGTTGTACCATCATATTCCTGAGAAGCTTGTGATTCAACCGATTGTTTAGGAGGTTCTGGTAATGTTGTACTTGAACATTGTCAGTAGCTTATGGTATTTTAATAATTCATTATTCAACACCTGTTTGTACTTGAGGGGTGTTGTGAACTATGACTAATCTGTCACCTAAGGTGGAAGGTTGAGATTCCAAATGATCATGCTCAGAAACATTGTTCCTAGTTAGAACACTCCCACCGATCAGGTCATTCTCAAGAAATTTGGCATTTCGTAATTCCACAATCCTAGTGCTGTGAGATGAACAGTAAAATCTGTATTCTTTAGACCTTGCCGCATATCCAATAAAATACCCACTAATAGCTATGGGATCTAGCTTCTTCTCTTGTAGATTATAGATCCTCACTTTTGACGGACATCCCCAAATGCACATATGTCGCAAGCTTGATTTCCAACCTTTCAATAATTCAAATGGTGTCTTTGGGACAGCCTTAGTTGAAACTCGATTTAATATATACACTGCTATCTTAAGTGCTTCAGTCCACAAGGATTTAAGAAGATTGGAGCTACTAAGAAAGCTCCGCACCATATTCAGTAATGTTCTATTTCTTCTTTCTGCTATATCATTCTAGTCTGGTGAACCAGGCATGGTGTATTGGGCAACTATTCCATGCTCTTGAAGAAACTTAGCGAACGGACCAGGTGCTATCCATCCTGTGTATTTATCGTAATATTCTCCACCTCTATCTGATCTTACGATCTTAATTTACTTCTCATATTGTTTCTCTACATCTGCCTTAAAGGTTTTAAAGGCATCCAATGCTTTACTCTTATTATGAAGTAAGTAGAAATACATATATTGCGAGTAATCATCAATAAAGGTGATAAAGTATTTCTAATTACGTGAGTCCATGTCTGGACTACATTTATCAGTATGTATGATTTCTAATATGTCCGAACTCCTATTAGCACCTTTCTTGGATTTGTTGGTCTGCTTTTCCTTAATGCAGTTCATACATGTGTCAAAATCAGTGAAATCTAGAGTACTAAGTATCCCGTCATTTATTAATCCTTTGATTCTATCTATAAAGATATGTCATAATCTCCAATGCCACAACATAGATGAGTTTTCGTCAATATTACACCGTTTGGTGCCAGTATGAACATACATTGAACTATAAGTGATATTGTTTTATAAATTAACACGATAAAGACTATCAGACAAAGTACCATTCCCAACCCAATCAAAATTATATAATAAACTAAATGACGTGTTTGAAAAATTAAAGGAATATCCCAAGGTACAAGTCTCGAAATATAAATCAAGTTTCGTGAAGAACTTGGAACATAATAGGTCCTATCTAATTTCAAAACAAAACCACTACTTAAAGTTAAAATGCATGTTCTTATAGCCGCCACACGCGAGTCTATCTTGTTTCCAGATAAGATATTTTGCCCACTTTCCACTGACTTCCTTAGATTTTGCATACCCTGCAAGGAGCTTGCAACATGGATTATAGATCTAGAGTCAATCAACTAGGTGTTAACATTTACATTAACCATATTAGATTTATAACAAACAAATGTGATAGGATTACCTTTATCCTCAAGCCATTTTTGGAATTTGGCGCAATCTTTTTTCACGTGTCCCTTCTTGTTACAGAAGTAGCACTTGGCTTATTTCTTAATATCATCTTGAGGTGGGATTTTACCTTCCCCTTTCTGATTGGCTTGAGTTTTTCCCTTCCTATGGGTTGTAGTCAACATTGTACTTTCACCTTGTTCCACTATTAGTCTTCCTTCTTCTTGAACACACATAGTCATCTATAAATTAATTGACCATTTATTCTTATGTGTATTGTATAAGATTTTGAAATGTCCATACTCTTGTGGGAGACTATTGAAGATGTAGTGCACAATCAAGGATTTAGACATCTTAACCTCGAGTTTCTTAAGTTGAGCTGAAATGTCTCTCATCTGCATGATGTGCTCGTGCACACGTTTCACATTAGTGAGCCTTAAGGATGAAAACTTCATTATAAAGGTTCTTGCCAATGCCTTATCTGAAGTGATGAATTGATTGTCAATGGCCTTTATCAAGTCCTGGACCTTATCATGTTGTTCAACAAAACCACGTATACCAGCAGAAATTTTAGTTTTTATGAACTTTACGCTGAGATGATTAGATTGCTCCCTTTTTTCATAAAGCGTGATGTATGCTGCAGTGATGGTATTGGTGATTTTAGGTGATTCATCTTTCCTAGTAGCATAATCAATATTCATCCACCCTAAATGGAGAAGAATTCTCTCCTTCCATACTTTATAGTGATCACCCTTTAGTTCGGGAATATCACAATGAAAAGAAATTGGCAGGTTGTGAAGCTGCATAATATTAAAAATGCTTATGTTAACTTAAGACTTAATTGAATAGATTGCATATTTTACCAATGTAAATCATGCCAAAATTGAATGTAATGACATAAAGATTGCTTGTGGGCTAAATTTTTAGTTCAATCATATTCAATTATTCCTTATGATAGAATTATCAAATTATGCACTTAATCCATAATTTGTTTATTATGAAAACAATTTGATATTCTATCCTAAACAAACTTTATAATAAAACTATCAAATTATGTACTTATTCGTAATTCCTATGGGCATACTATGAAATAATTTGATATTTTATTCTAATTAGTTATATAAATATAACAAAAATTCCCGTGGGATAAAATTAGTTATATAAAATATAATTAATTACAATCTTATATCTTTAGTCCTTATGTGATCTTGATCTTAATACATAATTCTACTTAATTAAAGATGTTGTGGATAATCCTTAATTAAATAAAACTACATTGTTCACTAGGCATTAACTATTTTATGCACTCAATATGAGAATAATTCTAATAGCATAGTATTAACTAACATGTCATGATTATGCACAAAATATTCTCATCAACATTATAAATTGCATAAAAAATTCAACTTATCTAAAAATTGTATGTATTAATTAAGTCATGCAAACTAAATATAGGCATAATATAATTCAACATAAAATTGCATTTATTATTCTAAACATAAATAATTAATATATGCATTCCCAAGAATTAAACCTTTAGGGGGGAAAAACAATAAGCCACTAAGTTAATTCAAAAATCTGCCCAAGACTTAAATTATACATAGTTAAACCAAATATATACACACACACACACACACACACACACACACACACACACACACACACACACACACACACAAAAAATAAATACTCTGTGAAACACCAAGACAGAGGCAATATGGGGCTCTGATACCAAATGTTAGACAAAAATTGATCCAAAAGAACATAAGTCGAGAATAGATCGAGAAACTGAATGCCCATGAATCAAATTTCATACTTTCGACCATTGGCGTTGTTCCAAAACTCTCCCTTTAATTTGTCAGCTTTTATCAAAATGTTCTGAACTTTTATAGAATGATTCATGAAACAACCCCCATATATATATACACCCTCAGTGTCAATGCTACTTCCTTTTGCAATTTGAAGTGTAATGAAGAAAAAAGATCACAAAATTTTTCACACTTGTCGTAAAAAAAAGAAGTGTACGCTATGATTAAGCACTGCAATCTAACAACCCAATTATCAAGAAATGCTGAATTTAAATGATGATTCAAGTACTCCTTACTTTATTAAATTAGAGGCAGTCGTTAGTTAACTGCCTTACGATCTATTATTCGAAATCTGTTCGATGAATCACTACATCTAATTTGGTAAAATCCTTCGCAACCACATCAAACCATATTAGTTTTGGAGATTAATTACGCTATACAAAAGCAATATATAGATATAATATATAGTTCTATATACAATTTCTGTTACAGAAAATGTATCTTTGTATGAAAGTATTAATATATTTAATACAAACAAAACATTAAAATCACAGGATCACAAAACCACCTTGGTTTTCCTGTTGTAAATTATGCCAAGAAAACTGCAAATTTTTTTGCTTCATGTTGAACCTTCCCATGGGAGGTATGAAGGAAATTGTCTGATAAAATTGAGGATTCACAATCAAGATTCTTCGATAACACAAGCTGTAATAAGATTATAGCTTTTGTAAGAGGCGTCCGACTTGGAGCTGTTGGGGTTCATACGGCACAACCTGGGCCTTTTTCTGATACTTTCATGATTCTGAGTCTCTTACAGGATGACATTAACATACTGCACAAAAACACACGTGAAAAAATTAGTGTACACATATATATTAGTCGTGTCCAATATTGCATATCAAAATTATGTGACATTGTTTGTATCCGTATCTCCACACAGAGAGGAAACTTACTCCCAAGGAACATCTCCAACAAGCATCAAGTCACCATCTTTATCTTCATATGCAGGAGCATATTGTGACCCTTTGTAGCCTTCGCTCTCTGAGTACTCACCTAATGAATAAAATAAAGAACATAATTTCATTAGAACGAAACCACAGCCATAATAGAAATCCTATTATAGCTTCTATGTAAATTGTACAATACTAGAACATTATCGAGTTAAAATCTTGTATACTGTCTTAGACATAATATTTCATATCAAATGTCTCCTTGTAATATATGTCATAACGAGTTAAGATAATAATACAAGAAACTAAGAAAATGTATCTTTACCTATGCTGACTTTGAACATGTTTTCTAAAGCCTTGAGGAGCTCTGGATATCCATTATAAACTTTGAGATCGACCTTTCTAAGATAAGGGGCTCCATCCATGCTTACTTTCACATACATCCGAGTTTCAGATTCTACCTTCTTCGGCTGGAAATTATTTTTCCAGTAGGACCTCACAGGTGGCCATCCTACTATTTGAGCCCTGAAATCAAGTACCAAACCAACAGGTCAAAAACCATTACATAAACATCAGTATATTAAGCTCTACACAGTCGAACAAATTTGATGCATGACTTACTTTGACGCAGATGAGGTTTCATGCTCAGAGGATTTTTCAGTAGAATTAGCCTTTGGTACACTGTCATCAACAGACTCAGGTGCGGCTCTCTTGTTATTCCTAGCAGAACAAATCATGTCGTCAGATTCATCTGTGCCTGGCAATCCCAATCTCAGCTCAGTTTCCTTAAGATTCAGATGATTTTCCTGAGCCATAATCACTTTCGGTAGTTTCCTAAATGAATTTTGCACCAAAAAACCCTCAAAAATCAAAGCCAAGTTTGTGAACTAGTATCCAATGAATTTCTCGAAATAAGCTCAACCCTTTGTTTTCAAGTTTTCAGCTGATAGTATCAAGGTAAAATGCTTTTATTTGAAGACAAATGAAAGGCGTTGTTACATAGATGTACTATACTTACAAAGAGGAGAAGGATTTGTATTTAGCCTTGTTATGAGTATCAACTGCATAAATTGCGGACAAAGGCAAGTTAAGCTGTCGGCTGGAGTGGCAGCACCTTTGAGGCAAGTGGTCCTATATTCAGGGGACAGTAGAGGGACAAGCTCAGCCAACCACATGGATGATTTCTTTTGTGGAATAAAATGGGGGCTGGTCAAGATGAGTTTTGGGGGAATGTGGGAGTAGAATCAGGTGAATTGAATCCTGGGGTGTGTTGTGGGTGGGGGGTTGGGGTACCAGCCATGTGAATGGAAAGTTGATAGGCTCATATATGGGGTCATAAGAATTTGATTTTATGGGTAGAATTCTCATTGATACTCGATTTGCTCTGAACCTCGTTAAAATCAAATCTAATTGATTTATGCTCACCCAAGGTGGACGTGTAGTGGTAAAGGTGACTCCCATGTTAACGGAAATTAGATGAACAAAGCCATTTGGATTCAAGGCTAGAATTTTTGGTGGTACTCAGATCAATTTGATTCTCAATTAAATCAGGCTCAATCGAATCATATGCTCACTCCAAGGTGAGAAGTGGAGGGATGGGGTGTTGATTATTGAAATCGTACAAATGCATAGTATAGCCAAGTAATAAAGTAAAATATCGTTTCCTCGATAACTAAATACTTAGCCCTTGTCTGACATAATTTATTTATTTATTTTTTTGTGGAAAGAATAAGTTTTTGAATAGTAAATTTTTGGAAAATGTGTTGTTATATGTGTGTGTGTGTTACAATTGCTATAAGTGCTATATTTATTAATCATTTTCTCAAATGAAATAATTATTACAAAATATTCAATTATTAACTAGTTAATTGAGAAATATTAGTATCTGTAACAATTATCCAAAATAAAACAAATATCAAAAGTGAAAATTTGAAAAATTTATATTATAACTTCACAATAAAGGGTTCATATACGTTCTAGTGACTAAAAGTTTAGGTGAGCATTATAAAAGTGCGAGAAAACATGTTTGAATTATGAAACACCACCCAAACTGCAGATGTGTGACGAAGATAAAGATAAGTCTTGATTCATTAGAAGTAATGTAGGTTGGGTATCTGGAGTCTTTCTACGTTAAAGCGTGTCATTAAGTCGCGTAGGGGTTGCACTCCTGTCAAAGTTGCATGAGGGATGTAGCGATCTTTCTAATGCGGTTGTTACTTGAGAAAAAGGCAAATAACTTGTTAGCCAAGTCTGAGAATAAGGCAATGAAATGGGACGAATCCCCAGCAGCTTTAGTCACGATTTGCGGTAAAACTTTGCACATCATTGAGTTTAATGCCACTTATAGGTTCATGATATCCGTAGATACATTGAGGTGGTTTATTAGGTTAGTAGTTCCGTTGTACTCCTTTATTCTAGGATATTTAAATCTGCCTAATAAAGGATATAACACAATTTTGAGAGTGAATAGAGTGCTTGAAGTGAAACCTTGTTAAGCCCTGAATATTCTGGAGTAGGCCAGCTATTATTCCATCTTGAATTATACTAATAATTTTTTTTGACGTCATGTTGATGGACCTCGAACTCGAGATCATAAGGGGTGGTTGTGGTTGACCTCACGATCCCATGTCGCTAATATCAAAGGACAAAGAGCTAGAGCTAGAGCATCGGCCATAAAATTAATTGGCCTCGAATACTGACCCTTGTTGGCGGAGATCTTTGAATGCCTTTGAAGTATCAATTGCAGGTTGTGTGTTAGTACTTTTAGTGGAACCTTTGGAGGGGTAGAAAGATCCCTAAAAGGAGGTTGAATTGGAACAAATGTGCTTGTTGGAAGAGGTCCTGAACATGTATTATCCATGGCTTTTGATAGCATTTTTCACATACGGCACTAATGATGTTACCAAAACTTTTCACGTGTTAATTTTAAAAATTGACGACTGAAGATGAACATGAACATAATCTCCTGTATTTGAAACAAGGCGTCGAAGTGCATATCATCATCCCTCCAATTCTTAAGTTAGCAAGAAGGAATATATGCGTGAGGCTATAAGTTGAAATTATGCAAAAGCGTACCTGAATAATGAATCTGGGACCTATATTTGTAGAGGTAGGAAATGAAATCCTAGTAGGACTGGATCATTTAGATGCCTTATCTTTTTTTAGAGTCTTTGAAGACATTTAATTTTATGGGAGGTAGATATTGGAGTTCGACTTTGTTGTAGTTTGACCCAAATTCTATTAGATATTGGATTGGGAAGAAAAGTCATTACATTTTCATTAAACTGCCGCTAGAGCGACTCCTACATATTTTCTCTAGAGACTTGTCACCACCTGGCTCTCGAGCAACGGAGCTGTAGCTCGCCTACTGCTAGCCTGTCGCTCGAGCGACAGGGTCATACGATCTAGGCTCGTTTCACGTTTTGATGCCTTTTTTTGATTCTTATTCATCTACAACTTGATTTCTAGGTTTATATATATAAGTCATGGCTTGTATTGTTCACATTATATCCATACAACATCTTGAGAATTTTGGATCTCAACTGAGAGTATTGAGATCGTGTTTTAACCACTATTGCTATTAATTATAGTGATGGACCTCTAACTCGAGATCATAGGGGATAGTCGTGGTTGACCTCACGACCCCATGTCGCCAATATCAAGAGCAGGACAAAGAGCTAGAGCTCAAGCATCAGCCATAAAATTAATTGGCCTCGAGTATTGACCTTTGGTACAGATTCTGTTGGCTTAATAATTGAGTCAACCCAAGAACTTGTTGGTGGAGATTTTTAAATGCCTCCGAAGTATCGATTGTAGGTTGGGTGTTAGTACATTAGGTAGATTCTTAGGAGGGGCCGAAAGATCCCTAGTAGGAGGTTGAATTGGAATAAATGAGCTTGTTGGAGGAGGTCCTAAACATGTATTAACCATGGCTTTCGATAACATTTCCCACAGATGGCGTTAATAATGTTACCAAAAATTTTCACATGATAATTTTCAAACTTGACGATTGAGGATGAGCACGAACATAATCTCATGTACATGAAACAAGGTGTCAAAGTGCATTATCGTCAACCCTCAATGCTTAAGTTAGCGAGAAGGAATATATGCGTAAGGCTATAGGCCGAAATTATGTAAAAGTGTACTTGAATAATGTATCTAGGACCCATATTTATAGAGGTGAGAAGTGAAATCCTAGTACGATTGGATCATTTAGATGCCTTATCTTGTTTTAGTCTTGTGGGAGGTAGATATTGGAGTTCGACTCTGTTGTAGTTTGACCCAAATTCTGTTGAGTATTTGAGTTTTAGTTGAAGTGAAATTGAAGAGATCAAAATTATGGACCAGGCAAAAATCATTATATTTTCGTTAGCCTACCGCTAGAATGACTCCTACATGTTTTCCCCAGAGACTTGTCACCGCCTGATGCTCGAGCAATGGAGTTGTCGCCACCTACCACTAGCCTATCACTCGAGCGACAGGGTTATATGATCTAGGCTCATTTCATTTTTGATGCCCTTTTTTGGACTCTTATTCATCTACAACTTAATTTCTAGGATATATATACATATAAATCACAGCTTGTATTGTTCACATGACATTCATACATCTTGAGAATTTTGGATCTCAATTGAAAGTATTGAGATCATGTTATAAACACTATTACTAATGATTATTGTGATGGACCTCGAACTCGAGATCATAGGGGGTGGTTGTAGTTGACTTCACGAACCCATGTCACTAATATCAAGAGTAGGACAAAGAACTAGAGCTCGAGCATCGGCTATAAAATTAATTGGCCTCGAGTACTAACTCTTGGTACAGATTCTATTGGCTTAATAATTGAGTCAATCTAGGAACTTGTTGGCAGAGATCTTTGAATGCCTCCAAAGTATCAATTGTGGGTTAGGTGTTAGTATTTTTGGTGGATTCTTTGGAGGGACCGAAAGATCCCTAGTAGGAGGTTGAATAGGAATAAATGAGCTTGTTAGAAGAGGTTCTGAACATGTATTAACCATGGCTTTTGATAACATTTCTCACAGATGGCGCTAATGATGTTACCAGAAAATTTCACCTAATAATTTTCAAACTTGACGATTGAGGATGAGCATGAACATAATCTCCTATACCAGAAACAAGGCGTCTAAGTCCTTTATCGTCATCTCTCTAATGCTTAAGTTATCGAGAAGTAATAAATGTATAAGGCTATAAGCTGAAATTATTTAAAAGTATACCTGAATAATGAATCTAGGACCTATATTTATAGAGGTAAGAAGTGAAATCCTAGTAGGATTGGATCATTTAGATACCTTAACTTGTTTTAGAGATTTCGAAGATATTTAAGTCTTGTGGGAGGTAAATATTGGAGTTTGACTCTGTTGTAGTTTGATCCAAATTCTATTGAGTATTGGAGTTTTGGTTGAAGTGGAGTTGAAGGGATCAAAATTATGGATCGGAAAGAAAAGTCGTTACATTTTCATTAGCCTGTCGCTAGAACGACTCCAGCATGTTTTCTCCATAGACTTGTCACTACCTGGCGCTCGGGCAACATAGCCATTGCCCGCCTATTGCTAGCCTATTACTCAAGCGACGTGGTTATATAGTCCACGCTCTTTTCACTTTTTGATGCCTTTTTTGGACTCTTATTCATCTACAACTTGATTTCTAGAGTTTAATATATAAGTCACGACTTGTATTGTTCACATGACATTCATACAACATCTTGAGAATTTTGGATCTTATTTAAGAGTATTAAGATCGTGTTGTAAACACTATTACTATTGATTATAGTGAATTTCTCCTTCTTTGCCTATGATTTTTCCCATCTTAAGTTTCAATATAAATCTTTGTATTTTAGTTTGTTGTTGTTTATTTGTTATTGTCATCATCTTGCGCTCAATTTATAATAAGTGGTATCAGAATTCCGCATGACATGGTGCGAAGCTTGTTCTAGCAAGTGAAGGTGCGAGCAGTTCTTCCTCCAGTAGATTTAGATGAAGCCTTGCATTGCTTTGGTAAGATGCCTTCAACATAGACAAAGGATGAAAAGCAATACAGGTTTCGAAAATCCCTATCTCAAATTTATCTACATTTATCAAATTAAATTCTTCAAGATATTTTAAAGGAAAAAAGCACTGCTGCGTTGTGGTTGAAGTTGGAGCAACTTTGTATAATAAAGAGATTGACCAGTAAGTTACACTTAAAACAGCGATTGTATAATGTGCATCATTGGATGATCACTTAATTATGTTCAAAGAAATCGCGACCGATTTGGAGACATTGGAAGTTAAGTATGAGGAGGATGACTTGGCTATGATACTGTTGTGTTCCTTATTGCCATCATATGTGACTTTTAGTGAAACTACTCTCTATAGTCGAGATTCTCTCACTGTGGAAGAGGAT
>NW_019239080.1:94288-108067 GCF_002742605.1 Olea europaea var. sylvestris
ATTGCGACTTGAGCATATGAGCGAGACAGGTATGGCAAAATTGAGTAAGAGGAGACTTATTGATGGGCATAAGACCTATAAGAAGAAGTTTTGTAGGCATTGTGTCTTTGGAAAATAGAAAATAATTAGATTCACTAAAGAAAGACACAACATGAAGGGAACACTTGAATATATCCATTCAGATTTTTGGGGACAAAATAGGGTACCTTCAAAAGGATGTGCTCATTACCTATTGACAATGATTAAAGACTTTTCTAGGAATATTTGGATATTCTTCTTAAAACAGAAAATTGACATGTTTGGAACTTCCAAGGAGTGGAAAACATTAATAGAATGGAAAGCAGGTGAAATGTCTACGCACAGAGAATGGGTTGGAGTTTTGTTTAGATAAATTCAATAGCTTCTGTAAGGCTGAAAGCATCTCAAGACACTTGGCAATACCCGAAAATCCTCAACAAAATGGTGTAACAAAACGGATGAATAGAACTTTAACCAAAAACGTTCGTTGTATGCTTTCAAATTTTGGATTGCCTAAGACTTTTTGGGTTAAAGCTGCTACTACAGCTTGCTTATTGATTAATCGCTCAACCTTCACTGTCGTTGAGAAGAAGACACCAGAAGATGTAAGGTTTGATAGGCCTTGTTATTCTAATTTAAAAATATTTGGGTGTCCCACTTATACTCATGTAGATCTAGAAAGTGTATCTTTCATGGATATAATCAGGTGTGAAGCGGTATAAGTAAGGTGGTGTAATAAGATAAGTGAGATGGTGGTTAGTAAGTGTAGTATTTGATAAACTTGATATAGTTCATGGTTCACTTCCTGGAGATTTTGATAAAATTGAGGAATATAATCATTCAACTCAAATGAGCTAAAAATTGGTCTAGAGAACAAAACGAGGTTTCAAAACAATCTACTATAGATCAGTCTAGTCTAGAGTTGATAGACATTAATACTTTGCCTACACAACCAGTAACACAATAATATTCAATTGCTAAGGATAGACATCTTAAACAGATTAAACCTCTACAGAAGTATAAAGAAGTAGATTCGGTAACTTAAGCATTGAGCGTGGCTAGAAATATTGATTCCACCAAGGAGCTTGCTATATATTCAGAAATAGTCAGTTTCAATGATTCTAATTGATGGTTGATTGCTATGCAGGGGGGAAATGGAGTCATTGAATATAAATCGTACTTGGGACTTGGTGAAATTACCTAAATATAGAAGGGTTGTTCGCTACAAGTGGGTGTTCAAAAGGCACGAAAGGACATCAAGGATTAAAGATTCTAGGTATAAGGCCAGATTGATAGAAATGGCTACAATCAAATTCTAGGTGTTAACTTCACAGATGTTTTCTCACCAATTGTAAAGCATAGTTCAATTCTGAGTTTGAATAGATGGATGTCAAGATAGCATTCTTGCATTGAGAACTTGAGGAGAATATTTATATGCAACAATCAAAATGTTTCATAGTTTTGGAAAGGGAGACTTTATGTTTTTGAAGAAACTTTTTGCACGGACTGAAAAAGTCACCGAGGCAATGGAATAAAATGTTTGATTCATTCATAGTCACTCATAGTTTCATTAGAAGTAATTATAATAGTTGTACGTACTTTAAAAATGAAGATGGTAGATTGATCACATATTTTTTATTATATATTAATGATATGCTCATAGCAGTCAAGGATAAAGCAAAGGTTAGAAAGTGAAATCTCAACTTAATAAGCAATTTGAGATGAAAATTTTGGGTATATCAAATGAAATTCTTGGTATGAAAATTGTGAGGTAGAGAAAGGTAAGTAGATTTTACTTGAATGAGATAGGTTACAATGGGAAGGTGATTCAAATGTCTAATATGCTGAACGCTAAGACTATCAGTACTCCTTTAGCTGCCCACTTCAAATTTTCATCTGGATTGTGTCCTCTGTCAGATGACAACATTGATTATATTTCTTGGGCTCCTTATTCTAGTGCAATTGGTTTGCTTATGTATACTATGGTTTACACAAAGTCAAATTTGATACATGCAATTAGTGTATTTAGTAGGCACGTGACAAATCTTGACAAAGAACATTGGAAAACAGTGCAATGGATATTCAAAAACTTGAGGGGCTCTACTAATGCTTGCTCGTATTTTGGTAGAAATACAGATAGGGTCATTAGGTATATAAATTTGGATTATGTAGAGGATCTTGATAAAAGGAAATAGTTACATGGTATATGTTTACCCTTGGAGGTTTTACAATCAGCTGGAAAGCTACTTTACATAATACAGTAGCATTATCTACAATAGAGACAGAGTACATAGCCATTATAGAGGCATATATGAATGCTATGTGGTTGGGGGGATTAATTGGTGAAACTAGTGAAGACTTGCATATTTCTATAGTGTTTGTGATAATCAGAGTGTTATTTTTCTGACTAAAGATTAGATGTTTCATGAGAGGACTAAGAACATTAATGTGAGATATTATTTTGTGTATAAGTGAGCAAGATTGATACCAAGGATAACTCCGCTATATGATGATAAAATCACTTCCCATTGTTAAGTTTGAACATTGCTTAAACTTAATTAATGTTTGTCATTGATTTAACCTATTGAGGCTTGTTTAGAAGATGAGGAATAGTATTGGAATTTGGAGATTTAATCAAGGTAGAGTATTGTAGTTTGACCCAAATTCTAGTGAGTATTGGATTTTTGAAGTTTTGGTTGAAATGGTCTTGAAGAAATCAAAATTATGGACCGAGAAGAAAAGTCACATTTTCGCTAGCTGGCTGCTCGAGCAACTCCTGCATATTTTCTCCAAAGACTTGTTGTCATTTGTCACTCACTTGCGCTCGAGTGGCAAAGCTGTCGCCCATCTATCGCTAGCCTATTGCTCGAGCGACAACGTATTCGACCAAAGTCCATTTTGCGTTTTGACTCTTTTTTAGACCCGATTCATCTATAACTTGATTGGGATATATATATATATATATATGTCACAGCTTGTATTGTTCCCATGACATTCATATAACATCTTTAGAGTTTTAAATCTTAACTGTGAGTATTAAAAGCTTGTTGTAAACACTTACTATTTATTATAGTGAATTCTCTTTCTCTATCTGTAGTTTTTTCTCATCTTGGATTTTCATGTAAATCTTGGTGTTCTTAGTTTGTTCTTGTTCATTTCATTATTGTCAGTATCTTGTGCTCAATTCATAATAGACTCGAATTGTGAGACCTTTGTGTTTGGATGGCGTTGAACTTGTGGAGGTAAAGTCACACTAGGATAAGTATTCTTAATAGCAAGAATAATATGGGACAAGTGAAAATGTTCAACCTGATCATGAACAATAATGTGCCACACCCGACCACCCATATGCCAGAGCACATAGTTATCCTCGTTGTGGGACTCCATCCTCGGGCCTAAGGTCGTCGGGGTCGTTGGGAGGTTATGTAGGGCTTTCGTGACATGACTAATCACAATATTTTAGCTAGTTATACTGCAAAAGAAATAAACTAAGATATATATGATGCCATATTTGATTCTACAATAATAGAGATATATTGAGTTATAGACGGCTGGAAAGAATAAAAAAATTAAAAATTTAAAAATTTAAAAAATTAAATTGAATTGAATGTAATGATTAGGTGAAGCCCTTTATAATATTTCCTTCCAATGATTGTAGATGGCAAGATGGAATAACTTTTGACTTGTAGTCAAAAAACACTTTTTTGAGTATATTTACTTATAATTAATATATATATGCTTATTTTTAAAGATGACGACATTTTTTTCTGACTTTTTCTCAAAACTTAGGGGGTGTTTGAGCCACATTATTTTGGTAATAATGCATTCTTGAATAATGTATTGATGAGAAATGTGTGGTTAAAAAATAAGGAAAAGTTTTTGATTTACGTATAATATTATTTTATTAAAAAATGTATGTTTAAAATGATGTCAAATCACTGTTTAAGAATGTATTTTTTTGAAATAATATGGCTCAAATATGCCCTTAATGTCTTTTATATTTATTTTTCCTTCCGTATTAGGTTCAAAATGATTACGAGATTGTGAAGAATCTATAACAAGCTAAAAAAATATTACATACAAGTAATTAAGAAATGGCTACTCCAGACCTCCAAAAAATAATAAATGAAAGTAAATTTTTTACCACTCCTGTGAAGTCGAAGTTAAAGAAAACATGAAACAGGCTGACAGGCTCAAACGGTTTAAAGTGCCAAGAGAAAAATAAGACGCTAATGTTTGGTTTTAAATAAAATCAAATTAAATTTTTTAGTCAAAGACAACAATTAATTTTTACCGTACATTTCATTAGATCCACAACTTTTCGATCACATATTTTATCAATTTTTTTTTTATCAAAATACGATAAATTTAATTTTAATACATAACAAACATGGGTTAAGAATACCTGGAAGCAAGATGCATTAGGTCTTAGTTTCATATTAAACGTCCATCGAATTCAACGAATCAGATTACTTTCGTGAACCAAAATAGTACTAATGTTGAACCTCTCTCGTTTTTCTATGGTTGTGTTGGGATTTCTCTATGTTTTGTCAATATTGATTGAACAACACACTAAGTTAGCTACAGCGTGTTTGGCTATATGCTTAAAAAATGTTTACTTAAAAGTAATTTTTGGGAGTTTGAAAATAAGTTACTTATTTTGATAGTAAGGCAATAGTTACTCAAAAGAGTAAATTTTTTGCTTAAAAATAAGAAAAAGATAAGTTATCTAAATAGATAAAAAAAATTTCTTAAAAGTGATTCGCCTTTCTAAGCTTAAGCTCAATAATAAAGTGCAAGAATTTGAAACTTGCATGATATATGGTAAAATTCCATAGTAAATATAATAAGATTAATATTTTAAGATAGAATTTTGAGTTCCAAATATGATATCAATGTATACAAGCTCAAAACGATCAATTTGATATGTGTGGAAAAAGGCTTAAAAAAATATTATGTTGCTCATGTTAAAGTATAAATGAAATAAATAAATAATATTTAATAACTTGAACTACTTATTTTAAAAATGTTGATCTTTTAAGATTGAGCACAAATCTTAATATAATATCAAATTTTATTAAACTCAAATAAGTGATTCAGTCCATCTAAAAATTAAACTTTCTAATTTCAAAATTGACATGTTTAAACGGGTCACCATCTTACTAGGCATATGTTAAGAGTAAATTTAAACATCAATTTATTATAAAAATAATAATCAATATATAATAACTTGTATTATATCTATAAGTTTGACATTAACAAAAAATAAAGTAAAAAACCCTGCATAATGCTTAGGTAGCCTTTGCTTGTTTTCTTGTCCACAAAATTTGAGATTCTGGATACTTTGATTTTCAAATCATTTTGAATGTTAAATTCACTAAATGTATTTATTATTATTATTATTATTATTTTTATTTTTTTGGATTCAAGACTAAATATTATACGCATGACGGTGTTAGACCGTGTTAGGGAACACGGCTAACATATACAATTGAATTTTAAATTTTATTTAATTCTTAATAAATATTTTAAAAGACTACAAAAATTTAAAAATAAAAATAAAAATGGAAGGCTTGCTCATGCCACGAGTTTAGATAGCAAAGCGCTACACAACTTGCCTTATCAAAGAAGCCAGCCAATGATATGGCCACGCTTTGAACCCCGACCAAACCCGATTAACATTGCACCTATTATAAGATGCAATGTGATCAAATCCTTCAACCATATCAAACAACGTTAATTTTTATCTATTTTTTTGTATTCTAATATTTTTTGGTTAAAAAATCATATCACCATTATTAAAAATAATAACAAAAAAAATTCATATAAATACTAAAGACATGATCTCACCATCTATGTACAATAATTTTTGTGGGTTGATAATATATTCACAAATTTCAACTCTTTCCATTTTCCATAAAATACGTTTATCCATAAAAGTATTTAATCGCAGACATTTCTAAATCATCTTTAGTACTCGAATGAATAGTACTCATCAAGGAAATTTCTTAATTGTTTGGTGAATCAAAAGTTCTTTCTTTGCACAAAACCTATTAATCATTTATAGCACGTTGTTTACAAGAAAGAAGTCGACAAACATGCAAATGTTGACATCTAAAAATGATGTCTCCTTTAATTCCGAAGCAAAAAAGAAAAACAGGCAAAGAATATTTTCGTGTCTTGAATTAATCTATAAAGTCAGTTCACATTTGGACCAAAACCCTTTAATCATTTTGCTTTAGAGAGTCGGCGCCCATAGTTTTAATACACTGATTACCACTTTAATCTAAACTAAATAATTTAATAAAATTAGTAAAAGTAATTATACTTAAATGGCATAGAGCAATTACTCCCCGTCCCAATTATATAGGCCGAGTTTTCATTTTCTCTTGTTTCAAACATATAGGTCTGTTTCCTAATTTAGAATATTTTATTTTGTTTCTTTACCAATATACCCTTATTCAACTTTTTCCACTTAATATGCCAACTTGAAATCTTTGAAATACGTGCATTTCCCACTTTTTGGAAACATAGAATAACTCTCACTTCTTCTTCAAATTATAAATCATTCAATTTTTTTACTAATTCCAACAATAAATTTACTAATACATACTGAAAATTAAATAAGGGTAAACTAGAAAAAATTTTGGCAAAAATTTATTATCCAATGACATTAAAGAAGATTTCTTAATCCGTGTGAAAAACGAAATAAGCCTATATACTTGGGACAAAGTGAGTAATAATTATTGTAGTTTCCCGTATTCAAATTGGCAATAAGCGCCTTGAGAAGGTACCAATAAAAGTTGGAAATTATAGGTATGATATGTAGAGGTCCCAAAATTCCCAAAACCATCAATACAAATTCCTCAAAAAAGTCTTTGTAACACGTTGCAAGTGTGCCTAGGAATTCACGGGACGAAGAAGAATGGTTGACATGTGGACTTTTGCAATACTAGAAAATAACCTAAACGATCAACTCATGGAACAGATCCCAACCGGAAGACATCGTTTGATAGACAAGCAACAATCGAGATAATGAAAATCATATGAATTATCCTATACTAGTGATATTATGAAGTTGGAAGTTTCAAACTAATAACAAGAGAAGCACGATAAAGAGCATGTTTACTTGTTCTTAAAGATCATTTTGTTAGTTTAACAATTAATTTTAAAAAAATCATGCTACATTGTTAGGGAAAAGTTGCAAAAATTTTGCCAGATTCACACTCTGCAGGAAAGGCATGGAAATAATTACAAATAATAATGAATTACTTCTCTCGGTACAAAAGGCATGGAAATATAGGTGGATGATAAGTACATTTTGTGCACTTATTATTGCTAAATTACTTAACTTTTATGTCATCAAATTATTAATTTTTAATTAACTTGAGCTAATTTTCTTTTGTTTTTAGTGATGAGCTCGTTTGAAGCAATTGGAAAGAAAGAATGATGTAATTGAATGAAACTGGCAATTTTAGAGCTCAACTTCCGTGCTTTAAAAATTGAAAAGGACATGGGCTGCATAATTAAATAGAAATTGAAGGACTAAATTGCATATTTGGAAGAAATGAGGCCTTGGAAAGTATTATTATATAATATTGGGCTTTGAAATTGGATTTGCAATGGAAGTGATTTATAATTGGACTCCCAATTGGCACAAGTGGAAATTACAAAAATCCCGACTTTTAAAGATCTCAGTGCAAAAATGAGGTGAGATGGTTTTTTATGCAAATTTCAGATATGAATTTAATTATTAATATTAATACAAAATATTTCATCCCCAATTCGGCCCTAAAATTCATTTCACCTAGCATTCAGCAACGGTGCTTTACCTTTCACATCGTCACTTCGTCAACGATTGTCGCTCGCCATTTTGAGGCGCTTCGCAGCTTTGACGTAGCACAGGAACCACTACCGCGAGGTTTGGATGGTGTTTTGTGTAACGTGGTGTGGTGTTTACGGAGGTGCCGTGGTGGATCTGGCACAACTGTTGCCATTTTTTGATCGGTGATTTCGGAGTGGGGGTGGTCTCCAAACAGTTTCTCTATCCAGTGAGGATGTGGGTGGCTTTGGTGACTTCATGCGGTGCAGAGTGCCATGGATCTAGGTAGGACGACGGTGGTGGTGGTCTGGTTATGGTCGGCGTTTGGTGGTGGTTTTGAATGTATTGGTGTGTTGTGGATGGTGATGATGGTTATTGATGCAGGTGGTGGAGGTGGTCGATCTATGGTATGTGTGCGGTTTTGTTGGTGCAATATGGGTAGAAGTCAATTCTGTTGGTGCGATGTGGGTGGTGGTGTTTGCTAGGGTGTTGATGTGGTGTGCAACGGCGTTCGTGGTGATACAAGTTGGTGGTTTGGGTTGATTGTCGGTATTTTTTCTTTCTTTTTTTTCTTTTTTTTAGTTTTTGGTGGTCCGTGGCCTTAAAATTTGATGGCCTGTGACTAAAAAATAATATGTGACCTCAACGATTTGGTCTGTGACTTTAACGATTTGGTCCATGGCTTTAAAATTTTATGATCTATGACTTAAAAATAATCTATGACCCATAAAATTTTTAATTTGTGATCTCGAAATAATCTGTGACCTACAAGATTTTTCATTTGTGACCTCGAAATAATATGTGACCAATTAATTTGATGATATGTGACCATTAATTGTTTAACCGTGACTTTATTATATTTATTTAATAAATGTTTTTAATTAATTAAATCTAAACCTGAATTTTGAATTTTCAAACATTTTACCTGAATTTTGAAATGATGTAAAGAATACACTTTAAATATGAAGTTTTCCCTTGGCACAATAGAAGGAGTATAGGGCTGAATTTATATATATTCTTGCAAAGAAAAAGACGACAGAGAGGGGATAGATACAAGTTGCTGGCGGCAAGGAAGAATTGGAGAAGAAAGAAGCAGCCAATTAATATTTAGACTCACGCACAAAGAAAACGTAACCAGCTAGGAGGAACAATAATTATATACACGCAAGGGGGCTGCAATATTATATATTTACACAAACATTGGGCGTGACGTGAGGGACTGTTCGGCACAAACACAGAAGTAGATATATACACATACGCCTACAGATTCATAAGGGTTGTTGCCGGCTGGTTTCATTAAAAAATTATACACACAGGAAGACACTTTGGCAGCAAACATAAAACACATACACGCATAGCAATGGCCAGATTTAGAGATTGAAATTGAGGCTGTTTTTGGAGGGTTGCTTTTTGCTGAAATATAACACATTGGCAGCAACTTTTTGGGGAGAAAAATATACAAAAGGGAGGCAGCCCATTGGAATAAAAAGAGAAAGACGGAGATTTACTTTGGAAATTATTCACGTTTCGTCAATTATTCGGTGATGTCGTTCAAACTTTGTTTGCTAATTCCAACAATATGCTTGGCTAATTTTTTTATATTGCTAAAATGTGATGAACCCTTGTATGAATTTCTAGTTTTAATAATTAGATTGACGTCAAATTTGTTTGAATTATTGGATGTTTATTATGTTTTAGTTTGCTTTTCAATTACCTGGCCAATAATTGAATTGTTCGTGGATTTATTTGTTATCGAGAGAGACAATAGGATCATTAGCACAAAATAATAAACATTGTGAGATTCGATAGAGAATAGAGATATACATCTGTGGCTCACATGGTTGTTAAAGATGTTCTAGCTTGTTAATGCTTCCTTACACGTTCGTATTTTTGATAGAGATATAGGAAAATTACGTGTAGGATTAGATTTAATTGCTATCGAAAAAACTTTTAAATAAAATAGAAACTTTGACCAACAAGCATGATTTCAAATTTTCAGTTTAAATTGTTGAACTAAAATGGAGTAGTAAGGGGGATTCCACATCTTTGCAATACTTCTCGCAAAGTTTGATAAACTTTTACTTTGCTTTCTATTTAATTAATAGATTTAGTAGTGTTAGTGACAACTCGACCTTTCTATTCGATTAAGGAAGTCATTAGCTTTAACTCGATCAAACACATAGTCCTCGTGAGTTCGATACTCTACACACCACTTTAATTCTTGTTCACGATCACGTTCACTTGCGGGGAATTAATCGACCAGTGGAGGAGTTATTAAAATGATTTGCAGTCATATAATGAATAGCTTACTCAAAAATTCTAATAAGATGGTTGATCGTATACAATTATATTTTTCCTTTGAAATTTTCTTTTATACTTCGAAAGTTTTATTTCACAACTAAAACTACGCTAGAAGAAGTGTGAATCTGTTGTGAATTTACTTATCATGCACAACAAAAAATAAAAAAAAATTCAATTCCTACTACGAATCTACTTTGTGTTTAGATAGAAATTTTACCTCTTAAGAGATTTGCAAAATCCTTTACTTTTCCTTTATTCCAACAATCTAAATCTGTTATCCACAGCTGTTCAATTATTCAGCCTCTAATTAGAGGTAGCAATGGACCGAGCCGAATCGGCTCGGCCCTTAAAAACACAAGCTCAACTAGTGTTTGAGCTTAAACACACAAGCTTGGCTAGTGCTCGAGCTTAAACACACAAGCTCTGCTTGTGCTCGTCACGAGCTCGAGTTCGTGGTTCATTAATAACGAGCCGAGCTTGGACCACGCACTCAAATTCTTTTAAAAAAGATTTCAAACTTTTTCTTCACATTTTTTTACTCAACTTGTCGCTCATGAACTCAACGAGACGAGCCTTGCTCGGCTCATTAGATCCAACTTGTGCTCGGGCTTGTCATTTGACGAGCCCGAGCTTTAACGAGCCAAGCAGTGGAGCCGACGAGTTGCTCGACCCATTTGACATTCCTACCTCCAATGGAATTCCACACAAAGAACAAGATTGTAGGAACCAAAGTTTTTTCCTCTTGTGCTAGCAAGAATAATAATTCTCTACTAATTGAAAACCTTAGTCACTTATTTATATAAGCTCAAACGGGTTTAGCCTGACCCGGTCCAATATTTAATTAATCTATTTAATTAAATTCTGTACATGAATTAATTTATTCAATTAATTAATTCGGGCATATAAATAAGCAACACAATTAATTCATTTATCCAACGCTTGTTAAATTAATTAATTGACAAATTACAATCTTTCAGTTCTCCTTTTGTGTGCAACCCATCAAATTTCCGATCACGAGACCTAACAACGTGAATTATTACTTAGATTTAATCAAAATCGATAAATTAAAACACCATTTTAATTTATCACTAGCTCACATTCGCCGGTGTTTTAATTTATCACCAACTAACGTTCGCCATCCTAAACTGACATCTAGTAATGTGTCAGGAAAATACATGTGACGAAAAATGTCACGTGGTATAACAAAATCAAACTCGTTCGTTTACCGTGAAACTATAATACTTTCGTCAATATGATTTGATCAATTACAAGATATGGAAGTGTATCAATCCCGATTATCGATCATATCTCTTATTCCACTATTAAGTTAATAAGTCAAAAACTCCTTTTTGATTTCTAAGTATACCTTGGCCAAGGATTTCGTTATCGGCTTAATTGAATGAATTGTGGATCATAATCTCTTACTATCTAAGAGTGATAAATCCTCTATTTGTCATGCACAACCTTCATACGATTCCTGACATACCCATGCTATGTTGTATTAACGGCTCTTAGCAGAGTAACATCCAACATCATCAAAGTATGACTGTCCTCATATAAGATACTATGATGACCTTAAGTCAAAGGATCAATTCCACTATCGAACGTTAAAGATTAACCACTGATACTCGAATAGTTATCCATGTGGAATCTCCTAGCGAGTTTTCAATGTTTTGTTCTATAACAAAACATCCACGCGTCTATTTAAGTGTCACCACACTTTAGTTTGTGAGATCAACTACTTACTTCACAAGTAAGAAAGACCACACGTGGTGGTCTATCTATAAACGATATCTGCATCTCATTATTACTTATGATCATAGATTATTTAAGATCTAATCATTTGCAATTTGTATCTCACAATCACAACTCCTTATAATTAACAAGTTACAGAAACTTGAATCTACGGACTCTATTATTTAATATTATTCATCAGAATATTAATTTAAATAAATAATAGATCTTACCAAAAATAAATGTATTAAACATATTAAAATTGTTTATAACCTAAATCGATTGGACTTAGGGTATAACACTTACAAACTCTCACTTGCACTAGATTTAATCACTCATGTATCTAATGCCATAAATGTCCACATGATGATTCATGTTTTTGTTGTGACAATGACTTTGTCAATGAATCTGCAATATTATCATCTGTGAGAACTCGCTCTATCTTTACGTCATTTCTTTGTTTAATCTCCCTGATGAGAAGATACTGTCTTAGCAAATGCTTGGATCGTGATGAGGCCTCGGTTCCTTCGCTTGTATGATGGTTCCATTGTTATCACAATACAAAGATATGTGATCAACAATGCTAGGAACAACTCTTAGTTCATTAATGAACTTCTTGATCCGGACAGATTCCTTCATTGCTTCAGAAGTAGCAATGTACTTGGCTTCTGTTGTTGAATTAGTGGTTGTCTCCTATTTGGAACTTTTCCAACTAATCGCTCCATTGTTGAGAGTAAACATATATCCAAATTAAGACTTGCTATCATTCTTATTAGACTGAAAGCTAACGTCAGTATACCCATGAACCTTTAATTCATCTCCTTCATATATCAAGAACAGATCTTTAGTCCTTCTCAGGTACTTAAGAAAGTTCTTAACTACTATCCAATGTTTCTTACTAGGATTTGCTTGAAACCTACTTAGAAAACTTAGAACATATGAAACATCTGATCTCTTACATAGCATTGCATGCATGATAGATCCTATTGCCGAAGCATAAGGAATCTTATCCATGCAATTCCTTTCATCATGTGTTTTAGGACATGTCTTTTGATAGGTAAATCCTATGTGACATAGGACACAAATTTCTTTTGGAATCTTCCATGCTAAATCTTCTCAAGATTTTATCTATATATGAAGATTGAGATAAGTCAAACAATCTTTTAAATCTATCTCTGTAGATCTTGATTCTCAAGATATACACTGCTTCTCCCATATCTTTTATGGAGAAATTCTTTGACAACCATAATTTTACCGATTGAAGCATTGGGATGTCGTTTCTCATTAATAATATGTAATCGGCATATAATATTAGGAAAATGACCATGCTTCCACTTATCTTCTTGTAAACACACTATTCATCTTCATTTTTGATAAAATCAAACTTTTTGATTGTTTCATCAAAACGAAGATTCCAGCTCCTAGAGACTTGTTTTAATCCATAAAGAGATCAATTAAGCTTACATATCGTTTTGACTTCTTTGGATTAAAAACCTTCTAGTTGTGTCATGTATACATCCTCTTACAAGTTTTTATTAAAGAAAACAGTTTTGACATTCATTTGCCATATCTCATAATCATAATATGTAGCAATTGCAAACAAAGTCTGAATGAACTTTAGCATAGCTACAGGTGAAAAAGTTTGATCAAAGTTAACACCTTGTTTTTGTGTGTAACCTTTTGCTACTAGCATTGCAAAGAAATGTATGGACATTCCCATCCACGTCGACCTTTTTCTTTTAAACCAATTTACAACATATAGGCTTTGTCCCACTAAGAAGGTCGATCAAGGTCCAAACCTTGTTCTCATACATTGAGTTCATTTCAAATTCTATAGCCTCTTGCCATCTCTTTGAGTCAACACTTGACTTCGCTTTTATATAATTAATAGGTTAATCATACTT
>NW_019239080.1:112085-123200 GCF_002742605.1 Olea europaea var. sylvestris
TTGATTTCAGCAATATGTAAATCAATTCCTATCAAACACAAAGTTGGCTTTGATACCACTGTTGAGAGTTTACTTATCATGTACGGCGGAAAATAAAACAGATTTTAATTCCTACCAAGGATTTGCTTTGTATTTAGACAGAAATTTTACCTTTTGCGAGATTTGCTTTTCTTTTACTCCAGTAACCTTGATCTGTTACTCATAGCTGTTCAATTGTCCAACCTCCAATGGAATTCCACACAGAGAACAAGATTGTAGGAACCAATGTTTTCTCATCTTGTGCTAGTAAGAATAATAATTCTCTACCAGTTGAAAACTCTAGTCACTTATTTATATAAGCCTCAACGGGTTTGGCCTGACCCGATCCAATATTTAATTAATTCATTTAATAAAGTTCGGTCCATGAATTAATTAATCCAATTCTGGCTTATAAATAAGCAATCCAATTAATTAATTTATCCAACGATTGTTAAATAGATTAATTGACAAATTACAATCTTTTTGTTCTCCTTTTGTGTGCGACTCTTTAGATTCACGATCACGATGCCTAACGACGTGAATTATTATTTTGATCTAATCAAAATTGATAAATTAAAATACCTTTTTAATTTATTACCAACTCACATTCGCCGTCACAGATTGAAATATAGTAATGTGTCAGGACAATATATGTGACGAAAAATGTCACGTGGTATGACAAAAATAAACTCGTTCGTTTACCGTGAAATTATAATCTATTTGTCAATATGATTCGATCAGATATAGAAGTGTGTCAATCCCAATTATCAATCATATCTTTCATTCTATTATTAAGTCAATATAAGTCGAAAACTCCTTTTCGACTTTTGAGTACACCTTGGCCAATGATTTCGTTATCAACTTCCTTGAATGAATTGTGGATCATAATATTTTACTATCTAAGAGTGACAAATCCTCTATTGGTCACTCACAACCTTCATAAGATTCTTGACATACCAGGACGATGCCGCATAAGCGGCCTTTAGCAGAGCAACATCCAATACTGTCAAAGTTTGAATATTCTCATATAAGGTACAATGATGACCTCAAGTCAAAGGACCAATTTCACTACTGAGTGTTAGAGATTAACCACTGACACTTAAATAGCTATCCATGTGGAATCTCGAAGCGAGTCTCCAATGTTTTGTTCTATAACAAAATATTCACGCGTTCATTTAAGTGTCGTCACACTTTAACTTGTAAGATCAGCTATTTACTTCACAAGTAAGAAATTCCACACAGGGTGGTCTATCCATAATAATGATATCCTCATCTCGTTATTACTTATAACCATGAATTATTTAAAGTCCAATCATATGTAATTTGTATCTCACAATCACAATTCATTATAATTTATAATTACTGAAACTTGAATCTACGGACTTTATTATTTAATACTATTCATCAGATTATTAATTTAAATAAATAATAGATCTTACCAAAAATAAATGGATTAAATATATTAAAAATGTTTACAACCTAAATAGAGCGAAAAATACTAAGAATTATTTAGGCGTACTATTACTGGGGTTTGACTTGTCATTCTTTTAGAGAGAACTTTATTCAAGACCTAAATTATGTATGATTTTAATGTTCAAAACATGATATAATTACAATGTATTGACAAGAATATAATAATTTTGTTGTACACTTAGTAATTATCCTTATATAGTGCGGGTAAAATTTCAATAATAAAAAATGGAGTTACAAAATAAATAGGAAAATAACGAAATCTAACAGACTAAAAGCCGAGGATTTCTTGCTCTCTTTAAGGAGATTCAAGCCTTTTGTGGTTGGCAAAGCTTAAAACACGGTGCAGATGAACTTCTGTATGACTTATTTTATCTAGGATTTAACAGCCCAACTATTTGTTGTATAACTCAAACAAACTCTACACAAGTAGTTTAGCTCAAAACTCCACTAAAAGAACGCCATTCTTTGCTCAATAATCTCCCAAAGAAAATGAGTGAAAATGTAATGAGAAGATAAGAGACTTGTGATTGTGTGGTGTTAATGAATGATCCTATTTATAGGTAAAAATAGACCACCCAAAATAAAAAGATGTCAAAAACACTTGAAGGTTACATATTCAATTCCCAACTTTTCATCTTTCATTTTCCATAGAATCTGCGAAACCGCGACCGCTAGAGCCCCTAAATCTCCTGTTGCTGGCTGAATGACGGGTAGGACAACCGCAAGTGTATCTTGAGATGGTTGTTTGCATCTGACTTCCGTTGGGTTGAGAGTGGGATCGTGGCTCTCTGTGACTGACTTTATAAGAGGGTCATCATTGCGGCCAACTAAGCCTCCAGAGTGTTGAATTAGATTTGTGTCTCATATTGCAACGACAATGACCTTTGAGACTGACTCCGACTCTATCTCCATCATGTCCCCGCCCAAGCATGTGTCACTCCTCTTTCGTCTTCTTAACATAGCTTTTCTATTTAGTGAATGGTTCCTACAAACGGTGCGAATGAAATAGTTATGAAACAAACCTCTATGTCCTGTAGTGGCACAAGGTGTTTTTGCTACTCCAATGAACAAATATTACCAACAAAATGAGGTTGAAACTTTCTCCCTCATTATACCTCTGGTGTGAGAATTAGTATGGGATATAAGGACGTAAACTTAGGAAGGAAAGATAGAATGGGTATTAAGATAGCCAGATTTTTCCAAGATCCATACCTATTTTGCCTTAGAAGTATTTATTGGTAATTGGAACCATGTAACTACTGGGCGATTATAGTGCCATGTGTCTCACGTATTCCTTTCCACTACTCCCACATTCTGAGAGTGGGACCTCCACCAGTCTAGCAATTGATTGTGTCTGTGATTACCGATAAATGATCCTCACCCAATTTAATGATGATTTTACGGTTATACTGGTATATGACCTCATAGTTGTTGACAGCCTCAGCATTAACGTAGAGGACCTCATAGTGATTGATGGGCTCAGATGGATGTAGAAGGCCTTATAGTGGTCGACGGTCCAACATGGATGTGAGGGCTTATTGCATAGCATCCACCTTATTGGTGATTATAAACAATTATTTATGCCATCCAATATCATCTAGTTTCAGGAAAATCACTGAGCTAGTTCCATTTGGGGATTAATCCAATTCTAGGGGGCATTAACATTTCTGGGAAGCCGATCCATTTACATAGACATAATAGGCAGTTTTTTCAATGTAGCTGCATTAGGCTACGAAGCCCTTCGTCCAATTGGTTTCGACTTCACTCTTTACTATGTTGGAAATATAAAGCTTATCTCAATTGTTGTTATTAAACAAGGAAATGACTTTTTCAACTTGCTGTTTTGCTTCCTAAAGGTGAAGGGGGCCTAACTTATTGTTCTCAAGCTTGGTGCGAAATAAAAGGATTGTATTTGATCTATATAAGTTAATTGGGAGGTGGTTTTTACAATAATAATCTTTCTTACTAAATAAGTAAAATCGAGGGGTAGAAAATCGAGGTTAGATCTACCCCTCTTTCTACCGATTTTTTTATTTGACCTTCTATAGATAACCTTGATTTTGATCTACCACGGCAAAAAAATAATATTAATATGGTTATCAATGGCCTGATGTCATCTAGCTGTCTATCTATTCGTATTTTTTGTTGAAATACCATCTGAGGAGATACATTACCAACAGCAGTAGGCATGGAGGTCTTTTTTAACTCCGTATGTGAAAGATGGAAAAATCAAACCAATGAAGAGCTTGAGGGCAGACTCAACATGTGGATGGTTAGTGACAACCCTTCTTACCTTTGATAACAGTCGAGTAAAATGGCTTATGAGATGGAAGGCTAAAGATAGAGGAGCTATAAATGGTTAAATACCAATTGGGAAAAAGATGCAATGTTTTCCCTGTCCTATCAATTGGCAATGATATCTCTACAATGATATCTCTATCTTCTGCCACTGCAAGACATAATAGAGTTTACATATATTGATTGGCTTTCTCTCCTATTAGTGGGCCTTCCAAATTCTTTTCTATTTAATGATTTCCAAAAACATTGAAAGAGTTATTTATTTTATATATTGTAATTCTTTCTATTTAATTTCTAATTGTATTGTTCCATCAGTCACATTATTCAAGTTTGAATGGCCGGTCTAAGACAGACTTATATTGTCTATTTATGCTACTTTCATAGCCTACTTTCGTAAACGTCTTCGAGATACATATGTCCGTCTTCTCAAAAGTACCACATACTCTTTTTTGGTCAAGTTACATAGATTTAAGTATCTTAGTTATAGTCATGATTTATTAAATGAATCTGTCTATTTGGCAAATAAATAGTAGTTCCTTCTATCAATAGTATGGTCTTGAACCATCAATAATTAACTCTTTTTATTTTATTATTGGTAAGATATGTTGTCTTAGTTTCATAACATGGTTAAAACTTGGCTTTATGTTGACATTGAATCTTATCCACTAGATTTTAGTGCATAGAATAATTGCATTTTATTGTATGAATATGAATTGCATCCCTTGTCCTTCAGGCTTTTTGAGCATAGAGTGAAACTTGGTCCTCCAAGCCAAAATTTTATTGAGGTGCTCTAAATCAAATTGCAACTTGAATAATGAATGAAACACAAGCACTAATTTGTATCGCAAATATTGAAATCAAAAGGAAAAATATATAGTCTTAATCCGCTCTGTTTTTTACATGACTCAATAATATAGTACATAATCACCCCAAAAATTTTATATCATAAATTTGTTATAAAATGAAACATCATCCAATCTACTTACAAAAATGTGGAGATAAATTAACTATCTCAAAACACAAAGTTAAGCAATATCAATTGTAATGAATTTCGGTTGATTTGTAAACTAAATATGCAGTAAAAAATCGAAAACACATAATGAGAACAGAAAAATAACACAAGAACACCAAGTTGTTGACCCAATTTAGCCGTGAATAGGCCTAATCTGGGAGGCTCAGGGACAGCCCGTTCCACTATGGCACAATCTACCTTCCAAGAGAGTAAGAGTACATCAAGAACCACTCAAATCTTACAGCTTCAGTCACCGATCTAAAGATCTCGTGAAACACACAACCACGAAATCAACCAATCATTTAGGAGTTCTATAGTACAAGATCAGCCACTCTCTCAGGCCTGATCATTAACCTAAAATATAAATTCCATAACCAGATCGTAGAGACTATACACTAAGAGAGAGATTTACAAATTCAAAAGAAAAACTCGAAGAAGCAGAGAGAGAGAGAAGGAAAAATCTGGAAAATCACCCCAAAAGTCACGAGACTTTTGGGTTTATTTGGACGGTCACATCCCGAGGATGATCTCAGCCGTTGATTTAATCCAATGGTCCAAAACGAGTCTCAACTAGCACAATCCAAGTGACTATCATGTATCCAATAGTCAAGTGCCAATTTGGCAGAATTTTCCAAGTAAGCCGAAACCTCAATTGACAAAAGTAGCACTCATTTTATAGTGTTTTGAGAAACACCATTTTTTCACATTCTTCACCTTGATTCTCAATAACACTCGCTCTCCGGTTGCTGAAAGTGCCATGGAACAACTGTCCATCATCATCGCCCTAGTACCTGCAAAAGAAAATTAACCTGTGTCAATATAAAGTAAGGATAAACATGTTTTAAACTTACTTACAGGTAAAACTTTGGTTCCCATATCAGAAGGATTTCTATCAGTATGAACTTTAATCAATTTAACTTCACCTAGAGATATTTTTTTCTCTTATAAAGTGATACTTCACCTCGATGTGTTTCGATCTTTCATCATAGACAGGATTTTTACTAAGTGGTAGAGCACTCTGACTATCAGTGTATAAAATAGGAGTATCGTTCATAAAGTTCAGTTCCTTTAAAATCCCCATTAACCAAGTACATTCTTTCACGGCTTCAGTTATGGCTACATACTCAGCTTCAGTGCTAGACAATGTAACCAATGGTTGCAATTGTGATTTCCAAGTTATGCAATTTTCCCCAAGGGTAAAGAAATAAACTATAGTAGATTTTCTACTGTCTTTGTCACCAGTAAAATCAACATCAACATACCCTTTTAAAGTTAAATTTTCAGATCTTTTCTCATACACTAATTCTAGATTTAATGTACCAACAATATACCTAGGTAACCATTTCATCCCAGCCCAATGAGGCTTGCCAAGATTGGACATAAATCTGCATAGGAAGCTGATTGCATAAGCCAGGTCAGGTCTAGTTGTTATCATGGAAAACATTACATAATCTATGGCATTTACATAGGGTATATTTTCCATTTCCTTCATCTCTTCTTCAGAGTTAGGGGAGTGAGTTTTAGATAGGTTCATGTGGGCAGCTAGGGGTACATTAACCATTTTACTATCTTTCATACCAAATTTGGTCACAACTTTATTTAGGTATGCTTCTTGTGTGATGGTTAACTTGTTTTCAGATCTAATTCTTTTTATAACCATCCCTAGAATTTTTCTAGCATATCCTAAGTCCTTCATATCAAATTCAGATTTCAAGAGATTCTTTAATCTAGAAATTTGAGACTTATCAAGACTGGCCAGAAGCATATCATCTACGTAAAGTAGTAAGTAAATTCCCCCCCCCCCTCCCCGCCCCCCCACTTTTCATATTGTTATAGTATAAGCAAGCATTAAATTCACTTCTTTTAAACCCAATCTTTAACACATATGCATCAAACCTTTTATACCATAGTCTAGGGCTCTGTTTCAGCCCATACAATGATTTTTCCAGTTTACAAACATATTCAATTTTGTTTTTAACTTCAAAACCTTGAGGCTGACTCATGAAGATATCCTCTTCCAATTCCCCATGTAGAAAAGCAGTTTTCACGTCAAGTTGCTCAAGTTCCCAATTATATTGAGCAACCATGAACACTATCAACCTTATGGTTTTATATTTGATTACATCTTTGGTCTTCCTCTTAGTGCCCTTGGAGGATTGAATGGCTAAGAAATGCCCAGTAATAGCCTTAATGTTGGGCTCGACAGTCTTAAGCATATTAAGCAATTCAGGAAATTTGCATTCAATCTTATTCATGTTAAAGTTCATGATGAACTAAGAATAACTCTCTAGCTGAGATTGTAGGACTAAATCAATACTTAGTTTGTGATCCATGATAAAACCCATTTGGGCCAATTTCTCAATAAACCCAATCATCTTCAGTACATGAGCATTGATTGAAGATTCTTCTGCCATTTTGCACCGGTACAGTTGCTTGGAAGTCTCATATCTCTCCACACATGATTGTTCATCATATAACTCCTTAAGATGAAGAATCATAGTGGATGCATCCATACCATCATGTTGCTTCTGCAACTTAGGTGACATAGCTGTAGTGTTATTATCATCACTGTATTTGTTGTAAGTAGCCATCTCTTCCTCAGTGGAGTTTTCAGTAGGTACCCTTGAAAAAGGTTGCTCAAGGACATACCCAATTTTCTCAAGCTTGAGAATGATTATCAAATTACGGTGCCAATCGAGAAAATTCATCCAATTAGTTTTTCGACATCCAATATACCTCTCAAATTCATATGATTACTCATGACTCAAAACTGTAAATGACGAAAAATAAAGAATCAATATGTATTATAATGCATTGTATATATTTAATGTGGATTTTAATTAAATATGCTCCCACTGTTTAAAATAAATTCATGACCTTCATACATAAATTATTGGAATCAACATTTGATTCCCAGTGGGCTGGAATCCCATCTGTTATATCAAGATCTTGAGTATACTCAACAAACCTTAATAAAACATTTGGATAAATATTATTATCAATTGTATCTCCATACAACTCCCAAATCATTAAACTGACAACTCTTTATCTTCACACGTCTTATTTGTTAGTTAAACATGCCTCTAAAATTTATCTCATTTAGTATACTCAACAAAAGACAAATTTTAATTAAGTTGAACCCATCATTCAGAAATATCAAATATTTCATAGTGTTAAACATATCCCTAACAGACCAGCCTTGAGTATACTCAACAAACTCAGATCGATTTAGGACTCTCATTTTTCACTATAATGATGGAAGGCAAATGATAATACCGACATAATATTTTAGTAAGGGATTTATCATGTAGTGGTCTCATATATATATATATATATATGTATGTATAGATTATTGATTTATTCTATCTTGTTTTCCCGAGCCAAAAGGAAAATTAGTTGGTCAATTCCTAAGGGGTATAGCATTGAATCAATATCAATCCACCATCTCCATGGTTTCCTCCTTTTCCTTGCATCCTCAATTAGTTCAGCTACAACCTGTACGCAGGCTAAAATGAAATTGAACTCGCATACCCATAATAACAATAATAACAACGGACTCCTGGGTCCAAAATTAATCAAGAGCTCGCATGTCCATAACAACAATAACAATAAAGGACTCGTGTGTCCAAAAATAATTAAGAGCTCGCAAACTCATAAAACGACAAGAAGTAAATCAACTATTCAACACATTTGCATAGTCGAGTCCATAATTATCCGTTAATAGACATCTAACACATAAATGTTTTCTATATAATATCTAATATTATATGCAGACATGTCTCAAGAATCTAGCAATTATAACCTCAAAACTCATTTAAATGGATGGATCGAAATAATCAATTAATCATATTAATTAACATAATTGGCAGGCTTATTCAATTAAGATCAAATTTTAATTAAATCCCGGATTAGAGTTTAACTCTAATTCCATAGTTATAGTGTCAAATTATTTAATTAAAATCAAAATTCAATTAAATATTAAATTAGAGTCCTACTCTAATTCTTTAAAATTTTAGGGTAGGATGATTAAAATCAAATTTTAATTAATTATCAAATTAAAGTCCTACTCTAATTTCAATATATATTGTGGAAATAATTTTAATTTAATTAATATTATACTAGAGTCCAACTCTAATTAAAAATTGAATTAATATTCTAATTTAAGACAAAATTCCTAAATAAAAAAAATTCATTTAGGGTTAAAATTAAATATTTAAGTTAAAATTTAATTTTAACAAAAATATAAAAGTTTTCAATTTTAAATAAAATTTCAATTTTGGCCTCAAATTGAAATATGAATCAAACCCAATTAAAATCACAATTTTAAGACCCATTTGAAAATTACAAAATTGACCCAAATTTAAAATTAAAAGCTGACCCTTCCACTGTAATGAACTGTAGAATAGGTCCTTGGTTTAAAATTACAAATTTTGACCCACTTTCATTATTGCAGGAGGCCACCCCAAAATTTCATAAATTTTAGAGGAGCCCTCATCCTCAATTTGATTCTACAGAAACCCTATTTTTTTTCTTTTTTTTTATTAACAGCGCTGCCCCTGCCCATAGCGGGGCAATGACGTCTGTCGCACCGGTAGTCGTCGTCTCTCTCTCTCTCTCTCTATATATATATATATGTGTGTGTGTGTGTGTGTGTGTGTGTGTGTGTGTGTGTGTGTGTGTGTGTGTGTGTGTGTGTGTGTGTGTGTGTGTGTGTGTGTGTGTGTGTGTGTGTGTGTGTGTGTGTGTGTGTGTGTGTGTGTGTGTGTGTGTGTGTGTGTGTGTGTGTGTGTGTGTGTGTGTGTGTGTGTGTGTGTGTGTGTGTGTGTGTGTGTGTGTGTGTGTGTGTGTGTGTGTGTGTGTGTGTGTGTGTGTGTGTGTGTCTTTTTCAAAACAAGTTTTTGAAGATAAAATAAATACTACAATTGCTAGATTTTAGAAAAGTATGAGTAAATCAACTTTTGATTTCAGCAATATGTAAATCAATTCCTATCAAACACAAAGTTGGCTTTGATACCACTGTTGAGAGTTTACTTATCATGTATGGCGGAAAATAAAACAGATTTTAATTCCTACCAAGGATTTGCTTTGTGTTTAGACAGAAATTTTACCTTTTGCGAGATTTGCTTTTCCTTTACTCCAGTAACCTTGATCTGTTACTCATAGCTGTTCAATTGTCCAACCTCCAATGGAATTCCACACAAAGAACAAGATTGTAGGAACCAATGTTTTCTCATCTTGTGCTAGTAAGAATAATAATTCTCTACCAGTTGAAAACTCTAGTCACTTATTTATATAAGCCTCAACGGGTTTGGCCTGACCCGATCCAATATTTAATTAATTCATTTAATAAAGTTCGGTCCATGAATTAATTAATCCAATTCTGGCTTATAAATAAGCAATCCAATTAATTAATTTATCCAACGATTGTTAAATAGATTAATTGACAAATTACAATCTTTTTGTTCTCCTTTTGTGTGCGACTCTTTAGATTCACGATCACGATGCCTAACGACGTGAATTATTATTTTGATCTAATCAAAATTGATAAATTAAAATACCTTTTTAATTTATTACCAACTCACATTCGCCGTCACAGATTGAAATATAGTAATGTGTCAGGACAATATATGTGACGAAAAATGTCACGTGGTATGACAAAAATAAACTCGTTCGTTTACCATGAAATTATAATCTATTTGTCAATATGATTCGATTAGATATAGAAGTGTGTCAATCCCAATTATCAATCATATCTTTCATTCTATTATTAAGTCAATATAAGTCGAAAACTCCTTTTCAACTTTTGAGTACACCTTGGCCAATGATTTCGTTATCAACTTCCTTGAATGAATTG
This sequence comes from Olea europaea var. sylvestris, assembly GCF_002742605.1. NCBI lineage: Eukaryota > Viridiplantae > Streptophyta > Magnoliopsida > Lamiales > Oleaceae > Olea > Olea europaea. The sequence goes on from NW_019239080.1 coordinate 122,741, forward strand.
TGGATCATAATATTTTACTATCTAAGAGTGACAAATCCTCTATTGGTCACTCACAACCTTCATAAGATTCTTGACATACCAGGACGATGCCGCATAAGCGGGCTTTAGCAGAGCAACATCCAATACTGTCAAAGTTTGAATATTCTCATATAAGGTACAATGATGACCTCAAGTCAAAGGACCAATTTCACTACCGAGTGTTAGAGATTAACCACTGACACTTAAATAGTTATCCATGTGGAATCTCGAAGCGAGTCTCCAATGTTTTGTTCTATAACAAAATATTCACGCGTTCATTTAAGTGTCATCACACTTTAACTTGTAAGATCAGCTATTTACTTCACAAGTAAGAAATTCCACACAGGGTGGTCTATCCGTAATAATGATATCCTCATCTCGTTATTACTTATAACCATGAATTATTTAAAGTCCAATCATATGTAATTTGTATCTCACAATC
>NW_019239081.1:0-1869 GCF_002742605.1 Olea europaea var. sylvestris
GTCCTCAAGCCGAGATAGGTGGTCCGCCACCACGTTTTCACTGCCTTTCTTATCCTTAATTTCCAGGTCAAACTCTTGAAGTAACAATATCCAATGGATGAGGCGTGGTTTAGCATCCTTCTTCTCCATTAAGTATCTGATGGCGGCATGATCTGTGTAGACTATGACCTTCGACCCCACAAGGTATGATCAAAATTTGTCAAACGCATAGACTACAGCAAGAAGCTCTTTCTCCGTAGTGGCATAATTTAACTAAGCATCGTTCAAAGTCTTACTTGCATAGTAGATTACGTGAAATACCTTATTCCTTCATTGACCCAACACGGCTCCCACAGCATAATCACTGGCGTCACACATTAATTCAAATGGCAGATTCCAATCCGGTGTGATAATTACAGGTGCTGAAGTCAACTTCTCTTTCAAAGTGTTAAAGGCCTGCAGACACTCATCATTAAACTCAAATGTGGACTTCTTCATCAGTAAACAGCACAGAGGTTTGGTAATTTTTGAAAACTCTTTGATAAACCTTCTGTAGAATCCAGCGTGCCCAAGAAAACTGCGAACACCCTTCACTGAGGTAGGTGGTGGTAAATTCTCGATCACCTGAATCTTTGCCCTGTCCACTTCAATACCCTTTGCTGAAATTTTGTGCCCTAGTACGATGCCTTCTTGCACCATAAAGTGACATTTCTCCCAATTCAACACCAAGTTGGTCTCTGTACACCGTTGTAGCACAAGACTTAGATACTCCAGGCACTCATCAAATGAAGATCCAAACACAGAGAAGTCATCCATGAATACCTCGATGAATTTCTCAATCATGTCTGAGAAAATAGCCATCATGCAGCGCTGAAAGGTAGCGGGAGCGTTGCATAATCCAAATGGCATCCTTCTGTATGCAAAGGTGCCACAGGGGCAAGTGAAGGTGGTCTTCTCCTGATTGTCTGGTGCCACTGGAATCTGATTATACCCGGAGTACCCATCTAGGAAACAGTAGTGCGAATGGCCTGCTAATCTCTCCAACATCTGATCAATGAACGGTAATGGAAAGTGATCCTTTCGAGTAGCTGAGTTAAGCTTACGGTAGTCAATGCACACTCTCCATCCAGTCACTGTCCGTGTAGGAATCAACTCATTTCTCTCATTTTCTATCACTGTGATTCCTCCTTTCTTGGGAACAACTTGCACAGCACTGATCCATGCACTATCTGATATTGGATAAATAATGCCTGCATCGAGCAACTTCAATACCTCAGCTCTAACCACTTCCTTCATGTGTGGATTCAATCTCCGCTGCCCATCAATGCTTGGTTTAAATTTTTCCTCCATGAGTATCTTATGCATGCATATAGATGGGTTGATCCCCTTTATATCTGCAATCGACCATCCAATAGCTGTTTTATTCTCCCTTAACACCCGAAGTAGTTTCTCTTCCTCTACCTCACTGACAGTGCTTGAAATTATAACAGGTAGTGTAGAAGATTCCCCCAGGTACGCATATCGAAGATGTGGTGGCAGTTGTTTGAGTTCCAATTTGGGCGGTTTCACAATAGATGGCACTGATTTTGCAGTTCTAGTTCCCAGCTTTTCGTAGTAGCGTCTGCGCATATATGGCTGGTTACTTTCCAAAAACCGAGCACATGTCTCAATCTCACTTGATTCAGAACGGGTGGAATGTGAATGTGCAATGCATGCCTCATATGCATTGGAAGGATGATGTAGCCGAAATGTGTCTTGAACTATTCGGTCAACTACATCGATCTGGAAACAACTGTCTGCCTCAGTGGGGAATTTCATTGCTTTGAACACGTTGAATGAGATTTGCTCGTCACCAAGCCTTAATATCAGCTACCCCTTCTGAACATCTAC
>NW_019239082.1:0-1869 GCF_002742605.1 Olea europaea var. sylvestris
AACCACTACTTCTTCATACAGTGGATATCGAACAAAGTACCAAGTCTCCTCAAGTGATGAACTTTTCTCAAGAGTGGAAATGAAATACTGAAATTGCTTGGAGTTATCTTGAGAAAGCTAAAAAAAATGATATAAAAAGTGTATAAATCTAAAGCACCGTTTCATTGAATTTAATATTGGAGATATGGTAATGGTTAAGCTTCTCGACAGAAATGTTTACAAGCCAACAAGAGTTAAGGACTTAAGACTGGCGCCAAAATACATTGGACCATTACCCATCATGAAGAGGATTGGAAGAGTCGCATGCAAAGTTGAACTCTCTTCATGGAGTAAAATCCACAAGGTCCTTCATGTTAGTGTACTAAAACCATACTTTGCAGATAAGGAGAATGCATTTAGAAATGAGCCAAAGCGACCTATGTTTGAATTGAAGAAAGATGGAAAGAAAGTTGTCGAAGCTATTCTTGACCATCGAATCACTCGAGCTTCTAGAAAAGATCATCATTAGTACTTGGTCAAATATATTGGATGCAGCAACGAGGAGAATACTTGGGAAAGAGAAAAGGATCTTGGAGGCTTCAAACCATTAATTGAGGCATATCATGCATTGATGGCACCAAGGATGTCGCCAAAACAAATGGGGGAGAATGTCAAGGAGTGCAGCTTTACTTAGTCCCTTGACACTATTGCAGCCATAGTTTGCCCAACTTCGACTGCACATTGTAAATATTAGTTCAAGTTTGAGTTGTAATTTTCTTTTTGTTGTAATAGTTATTTCAGCTGTAAAATAGCTCTGATATTAGTAAATGTTTATTATGATTTCTCTTCTTTTAAATGTCAACTCCTGTCACTTAGGTTTTTCTTCCGAATGCTATTATAGTAGGCATTAGTCATTCAAAAATCTTTCAAGCTCATTGATGTCCGCCCCTTACACCAGCAATTGTAATTTTCTACTTTCGATAATTGTAATGTTAAGTTTTCATCAGTCAATGTTCAATTTACTTTCAATGTATTCAAATTCTTTGTTGTAAGCTTTCTACAAAATTGTAATCAAAATTTCTTTCATCCCGATGCGATTGAGGAAAGGCGAAAGGTAGTTTAGCAAAGCAGACTATTATCGTACGGTGTCCCTTTCTGTGCCAAGAAGAAAGGTACCCTGTGAAACTAGGTCAGGCGGGATCACCCGCTAAGTTTAAGCATATCAATAAGCAGAGGAAAAGAAATTTACAAGGATTCCCCTAGTAACGACGAGCAAATCGGGAAAAGCCCAACTTGAGAATCGGACGACCCCACCATTTGAATTGTAGTCTAGAGAAGCATCCTCAGCGATGGACCGAACTCAAGTCCCCTGGAAAGGGGCACCAGAGAGGGTGAGAGCCCTGTTGTGCTCGAACCTTGTAGCACCACAAGGCACTATCGGTGAGTCAGGTTGTTTGGGAATGCAGCCCCAATCGAGCGGTAAATTCCATCCAAGGCTAAATACGAGTGAGAGTTTGATAGCGAACATTTACCATGAGGGAAAGATGAAAAGAACTTTGAAAAAAGAGTCAAAGAGTGCTTGAAATTGTCAGGAGAGAAGTGGATGGGGGTCGACGATGTGTCCCGATCGGATGTAGAACGACGAAGAGCCAGTCCACCTATCGACTCGGGGTGTGGACCAGCATGAATTAAGGCGATAACCAAAGCCCAGGTAGTCAACATGCTCGTGAATGTCGTTGCCTCGATTGTGGCGAACAGCACGTGCCCTCGATTTTCCTCAGTACTAATGTACTTTCGATGTTGGCCTGTGGGCTTTCCATTCGACTCGTCTTGAAACATGGACCAAGGAGTCTGACATGTGTGCAAGTCAACGGGTGAGTAAACCCATAA
>NW_019239083.1:0-1869 GCF_002742605.1 Olea europaea var. sylvestris
TTTTTTTATTTCATGATAACTTCGGTTTGATCATTCTCGACGAATTGCCAATCTAATTCGACTAGAATCGAGCCAATGAAAGGTGGTTTTTGATTTCATGATAATTTCGGGTTCGTTCGTTTTCGGATAACTGCTAGTCTAATTCGATTGGAATCGAGCCAGTGAAAAGTGGCTTTTGATTTCATAATAACTTCAGGTTTGATCATTTTCGACGAATTGCTAGTCTAATTCGATTGGAATCAAGCCATGAAAATTGGCATTTTATTTCATGATAACTTCGGATTTGATCATTTTCGAAAACTTCTAGTCTAATTCGATTGGAATTGAGGTAATGAAAAATTATTTTTGATTTCATGATAACTTCGGGTTTGATAGTTTTCGGCAAATTGCTAATCCAATTCGATTGGAATCGAGACAATGAAATTTTGTTTTGATTTCATGATAACTTCGGGTTTGTTCATTTTTGGATTTTCATTGGAATCGAGCCAATGAAAAGTGGCTTTCGATTTCCTGACGACTTCGGGTTTGTTCAATTTTGGAGAAATACTTGTCTAATTCGATTGGAGTCGAGCCAATGAAAAGTGGTTTTTGATTTCAACATAACTTCGGGTTTGTTCATTTTTGGCGAATTGCTAATCCAATTCGATTGGAATTGAGCCAATGAAAAGTAGTTTTTGACTTCATGATAACTTCGGGTTTGATCATTTCTTGCAAATTGCTAGCCTAATTTCATTGGAGTCGAGCCAATGAAAAGTGGTTTTGATTTCATGATAACTTCGGGTTTGTTCGTTTTTTGCGAATTGCTAGTCTAATTCGATTGGAATTGAGCCAATGAAAAGAGGTTTTTGATTTCATGATAACTTCAGGTTTGATCGTTTTCGGTGAATTGCTAGTCTAATTCGATTGGAATCGAGCCATTGAAAAGTGGTTTTTGATTTCATGATAACTTCGAGTTTGTTCGTTTTTGGCGAAATACAAGACAAATTCGTTTGAAATCAAGCCAATGAAAAGTTGTTTTTGATTTCATGATAACTTCGGGTTTTATCATTTTCGGCAAATTGCTAGTCAAATTTGATTAGAATCGACCAATGAAAAGTGGTTTTCGATTTCATGATAATATCGGGTATGTTCATCTTTGGCAAATTGCTAGTCTACTTCGATTGGAATCGAGCCAAGGAAAAGTGGTTTTTGATTTCATGATAACTTCGCGTTTGTTCGTTTTTGGTAAATTGCTAGTCTAATTCGATTGGAATCGAGCCAATGGAAAGTGGTTTTTGATTTCATGATAACTTCGATTGTGTTCGTCTTTGGCAAATTGCTAGTCCTGTTCGATTGGAATCGAGCCAATGAAAAGTGGTTTTCGATTTCATGATAACATCGGGTTCGTTCATCTTTCGCAAATTGCTAGTCTAATTCAATTAGAGTCGAGCCAATGAAAAGTGGTTTTTGATTTCATTATAACTTCGCGTTTGTTCATTTTTGGCGAATTCTTAGTCTAATTCAATTGGAATCGAGCCATTGGAAAGTGGTTTTTGATTTCATGATAACTTCGGGTGTGTTCGTCTTTGGCAAATTGCTAGTCTAATTTGATTGGAATCGAGCCAATGGAAAGAGGTTTTTGATTTCATGATAACTTTGGGCTTGATCGTTTTGGGTGAATTGCTAGTCTAATTCGATTGGAATCAAACAATGAAAAGTGGTTTTCGATTTCATGATAATATCGGGTATGTTCATCAATGGCAAATTGCTAGTCTACTTCGATTGGAATCGAGCCAATGAAAAGTGATTTTCGATTTCATGATAACTTCGGGCTTGATCATTTTCAAAAAATTGCTAGTCTAATTCGATTGGAATCGAGCCAATGGAAAG
>NW_019239084.1:0-1869 GCF_002742605.1 Olea europaea var. sylvestris
GGGAACGTCTTTTCTATCTGATTCAAGTCAATGAAGTCATCACAGGAACATTAGATGATAACGACAGGAACATTAGATGATGTAAAATATAATAAGTACAAATAGTGAAATCAAAATCTGCGTTTTAATCTAAGAACAGACCAAAAAGGTAATCATGAAGGCTTTGATTTGGCACGTATTCATACACAAGAAGGCTTTCAGGCCCTGTAATGCTGCATCCCAGTAGCTTCACTAAATTCTTGTGTTCGATGCCACTAATTAAATTAACCTCGTTGAAGAAATGATCAACCCATTGTGTCGTAGTGAAGAAAAGCCTCTTAATTGCAACAGTCTGCCCTCCTGGTAATATCCCCTGTTTTTCATCAGAAAATGCAGAAAAGAAAAAGCTTTATTAAACGTGCAATGTTAGGGATTAGGTCCTAATTTCAAAGAAAAGTCTGAAACACAAAGATTTATAATGGTTCACTCAACAAGCTATGCCCACTAGTCGCTGCACATTTTTAGTGTGAAGAAAACATCACGACGGTGATCTCAAGCCTCTCAATTTGTGTTTTACTGAAAAATTGCTCCCTAGAAAATCCTTTATATATGTAGGGAGATTACGTCGATCTGCAGTCAAGGAGATAAGTGTACGCTATGGTCTGGATCCACACAATTCAACATGTAAAGCATGCATTCCCCTGACACGAGAAAATGTGAAACTGAACTTACTTTGTATACAGAACCGGATCCTCCTTGCCCCAGTTTATTAGATTCGTGAAAGTAATTTGTTGCCCTCTCAAGAGTTTCGTATGAAAAGTTGAGTTTGGACTTATTAACTGTTTCCAATAGTGGGCCCAATTGCTTCTTCTCTACATCATCAGTTCAGTTGGCATTAATGCAGGATCATAATTACCTTAAAATAAGAGAAAAGATGACGTTTGTCTCCAGATTTAGATACCTCTTCTTTGTTTCAACATCTTCTTCCTGATGAAGAATGAAACAGTTGCTACGAACAGCAGAAATGCTACAGCACCACAAATTGAGGCCAGAATAGTTGTTCGTCGGTGAGAACTCCCTAATGAATTCATAACTCTACGATTGAGTAATTTATGAAAATTCCAATCAAATTATGCCAAAGATTAGACAAAGTCAAGAAACAGAAGCTAGTCCTTGAAGAACAATTATGAAATGTTTTGTTGAAGCAGCTAAAATCTCGTCTATCTTATTGTCCAGTTCATTCTAACGCTTAGTACCCTATATATGCCTCTAAATTAACATGACTGCGAAACAGGCTCATACAGGCACACGTCCTAATCAATATGCCTAACAAAACCCTATAGACTCCCCATGTTTTCTGTAAGCAATCAAGTTTCTATTCATACTCGTTCTACACCTTGAACTACTGATCACTGATTAGCATATAATTACCTATATGCTCATACTCTGCAAATATGCTAGAATCAACTCCATTTTGAGTTCGAATTTTATATGATACAGATTTCTGTCCTACTCTGTATTAAGGAATCAAGAAACTATGATTGCCAGATTAATAAAGAAAAAAATAGTGGATGATCATCAATTTTGGAAAAAAATATCAAGCAACTAACAACAAATGCAACGAGTCAACAAAAACCACAAATATTGATCAAAATAGAAAGATTTATAACATTACAAATTACATAAAAGAAAAAAGAACTCTTGGTGATTCACAGCGTCGAAAAGCTAAAGATGTTATGGAGCGACGTGTATTTATTTAAATTCAATTTTCAGCACACCCATTACAAACAGTCAAGATTCATCTTTCCTATTAAAAGTTCTACGTGTATTAACTTTTATAAATGAGTAACAATCGGACTTGATCTCACACCTTTGTATGCTCCAATACCC
>NW_019239085.1:0-1869 GCF_002742605.1 Olea europaea var. sylvestris
TTTCCAATCGAATTCGACTAGACTTTCATCAAGATTTTGAGTCTTGACAAGTTTCCAATAAAATTTGACTAGAATTCATTAGGGTTTTGATCGTTGCCTCAATTTCAATCAAATTTGAGAAAAAATTAATCAGGATTTTGATCGTTGGTGCGTTTCCAATCAAATTGGACTAAAATTTTATCAGGATTTTTATCGTTGACATGTGTCCAATCTAATTTTTTAAAGAAAATTTTACCTGTGTTTTGTTCATTGGCACGTTTCCAATAAAATTTGACTACATTTCGCCCGAATTTTGTTCATCGGTACGTTTTCAATCAAAATTTACTGATATTTAACATGGGTTTTGTTCATTAGTGCGTTTCCAATCAAATGTGACAAAAATTTCACTTGGGCTTTATTCGTCAGCGCGTTTTGAATTAAATTTGACTAAAATTTCATCTGGGTTTATATTGTTGGTATGTTTTCAATCAAATTTGAATAAAATTTCACCTAAGTTTTGTTCAGGTATATTTTCAATCAAATTTGACTAGAATTTCATCTGGATTTTGATTTCTGGCCTGTTTTTAATCAAATTTCACCTGAGTTTTGTTCAGGTGTATTTTCAATCAAATTTGACTAGAATTTCATCTGAATTTTGATTGCTGGTCTATTTTTAATCAAATTTGAATAAAATTTCACCAGAGTTATGTTCATTGGTGCGTTTCCATTCAAATTTGACTAAAATTTAAATTAGATTTTGTTCGTTGGCACCTTTCAGATCAAATTTTACTAAAATTTCACCAAAGTTTTGATGGTTGGCGCGTTTGTAATCATATTCGAGCAAAGTTTCATCAGGGTTTTGATTGTTGGTGCGTTTACAATCAAATTTGACTAAAATTTCATCTGCACATGGTTTAGTGATGTATTTCCAATCGAATTTGACTAAAATTTAACCTGCGTTTTGTTCGTCGACACATTTCAAATCAAATTTGACTAAAATTTCACCCAAATTTTGTCTATTGGTACGTTTCCAATCAAATTTTACGAATATTTCACCTGGGTTTTGTTCATTGGTACGTTTCTAATCCAATTTGACTGAAATTTCATAAGGTTCTAATCGTTGGCGCTATTCTAATTAAATTTTACTAAAATTTCATCAGGGATTTGATCATTGTCACGTTTCCAATCGAATTCGACTAAAATTTCATTAAGATTTTGTTCTTTGACGTGTTTCCAAACAAATTAGACTTCATCAGGGTTTCAAGTCTTGGCACGTTTCCCATAAAATTTGACTAGAATTTCATTAGGATTATGATTGTCGCCTCATTTTCAATCGAATTCGACAAAAATTTCATCAGGATTTTGATCGTTGGCGTGTTTCCAATAAAATTTGACTAAAATCTTATCATAATTTTTATCGTTGGCATGTTTCCAATAAAATTTGACTAGAATTTCATCAGGGTTTTGATCCTTGCCTCATTTTCAGTCAAATTTTACCAAAATTTCATCAGGATTTTGTTCGTTGGTACATTTTCAATCAAATTTGACTAAAATTTCATCTTGGTTTTGATCGTTGGTGTGTTTTTAATCAAATTTGAATAATAGTTCACTTGAGTTTTGTTCATTAGCGTGATTCCAATCAAATTTGACTATATTTCACCCGAATTTTGTTCATCCGCACTTTTTTCAATCAGAATTGACTGATATTTAACTTGGGTCTTATTCATTAGCACATTTCCAATCATATGTGACAAAAATTTCACTTGGATTTTGTTTGTCGGCGCATTTTGAAACAAATTTGATTAAATTTCATCGCGGTTTTTATTGTTTGTGTGTTTTCAAACAAATCTGAATAAAATTTCACCTGAGTTTTGTTTATTGGCACGTTTT
>NW_019239086.1:0-1869 GCF_002742605.1 Olea europaea var. sylvestris
GAGCACCGTAGCGGGGCAATATTGTCTTAAGGAGAAAGTGTCATCACTTGCCTCGAATTGTCTTCTTTCTTCTTCTTCTTCTTTCTGTTTTATTTCTGAATTTTTGTAGTACTTATATTATAATTTTATTCTTGTATCTTGCATTTTGATTACGCCCCTGTGAATCAAAACTTTGCCCTCGTTTGATCCACATTTTTTCCCGAGAATGCATTTTTCTGTCCCATCACTGTGGGACCCAAAGCACATGACTAGCTGCCAATTAAGTTTTCAAACAATGCTAATTTCCATTTGTGCCCCTGTTGTCCTTTTCTTGTGGTTTGAATGAAGGGCAAATGTGGAAGAATGGTGTAAATATGTAGCACATGGTATAGCTAAGTCAGAGTTGTTACGAGAGATACTGTTTGCAACGGTAGGATTTCTCATTTTATGGGACAAAAAATATGGCTCAAACAACCCCTTTGCCTCTTTCTTTATTATACATACAAACAATCTTTACCGCACACATACATACCCAGGACAACATGTATAACATAAAAGTGATATTGATTTATCAATTCAATGCCACTCAGTAATGGAGGCCCGTTGAAATTTCAGTGGCCCTTAAAATGTATACGATTGACGGGAATGGTGGACCTTACTACAGTACAATTAGTTCTCTGAAAATTTGTCATAATATAGTCGTGTGTTTTTTGTATGGATCAACATCTGTTATAGGATTCTCTTTTCTATACCAACAGTTTCACGTTCTTTTGTTCTTGTTTTTTTGTTTTTGTTTTTGTTTTTGTTTTTTGGCTATTTTATCCTTCTTTTTTTCTTTTTCTTTTTTTTTTTTGGCTATGTTTTTGGCTATAGCATTACTGCTTTAGGGTCATTCTCCCCTCTCTGGACGATCACGAAAAAGGACTATTGAGGCATGGACAAATGGGACTTCTCTGCAAGCTCACAAACAGGAGTGGACCCAGAGTTTTAGTATTGTGGGGTCAAAATTTTAAAAATATTTTTTTTAAAAAACAACATAATATTAATGAAAATAAGTTAATACATAGTTTGAAAACGTCGTATAATTACATCATTATTAATAATATTAAATAAATTTTGTTACTTGTATAATTTTGTTTACACTTCGTTGACAAATGCTGAGCTAATAGTGAGTAAATTAAATTGAATATAGAAAGTAAATGAATTGAAATAAAATTTAAGTTTAATTCAGGAATAAAATGAAATTCAAATTTAAAACATATATAATTCGAAACTAATTCAAATTACATTTAATCCATAACGATCCTAATTTTTTTTACATCATATTTCATATAAGACTTCCGAATGAAAAGATATAAATTATATTGAAAAATTTATGGTGCAAAAATAATAAACGCTAATGAAATAATTGAATTTTTTAAAAGAAAAGATGAGTTAGACGTCTTTTTTTGAGACGTACGTTTGATGCATATTTAACTATTTTCGATATCCGTTTGGATAATTCGATACGACAACAATATAGTTTTTGAAACGAGCTTCTACATGACATAGACGATTTGTGGATTTGGATAGCACAAAATCGCAGATGAATTTTTAAAGTTAGGATATTATCGAAATTGTCAAAGTACTAGTTTCAAACGGCCTACTTTGACACGTCGTAACTTTTGCGATAGTTAACCACTTCACAAGCCATTAATGATTGATAGGTTATGAACACTTCGAAATGGTATTAAAGATACAATATTTTGATTTAATTTGGCATCCCGTAACGAATGCATCAAAGTAGATTATAAACGAAAAAAAAACAAAAAGGGCAAAATTTTGTGATGTCATTTGACCCCATGTTTCCGCCCCTGCTCACAACACTATAAAAGTGAAAAATCGAGTCAG
>NW_019239087.1:0-1869 GCF_002742605.1 Olea europaea var. sylvestris
CCCAACGAAGGAATTTGGCTAAAATCCCGTGATCTCGGGTCTGTGCCCCAAGTTCAATTTCACGAGCCGTTTCCAATCAACCTGCCAAATTTCGGCCCATTTTGACACCGTCATGACAAATGACAAAATTGCTCTTGGTGCGGTTTGCTTTGTTAATTTTCAGTCCAACACTTCTTCAACCTGACATAATTAATAAGGAGATTAATTATTCGAAGGCCCAAATGAAGGAATTTGGCTAAAATCCTGCGATCCCAGGTCTGTGCCCCGAGTCCAATTTTACGGGCCATTTCCAATCAACCTGCCAAATTTAGGCCCATTCCGACACCGTGGCGACAAATGACAAAATTGCCCCTGGTCGGATGTTGCGTTGCTAATTTTCTGTCCAACACTTCTTCAACCTGACATAATTAATGAGGAAAATAATTATTCGGAGGCCCAAACGAAAGAATTTGGGTAAAATCCCGTGATCCTGGGTCTATGCCCCGAGTCCAATTTCGTTGGCCATTTCTAATCAACCTGCCAAATTTCGGCCCATTCCGACGCCGTCGCGACAAATAACAAAATTGCTCCTGGTACGATTTTTCCTTTTAATTTTCTATCTCGTACTTCTTCAACTAGACATAATTAATACAGAAATTAATTATTCGTAGGCTGAAATGAAGGAATTTGTCTCAAATCTCATGATCCCGGGTATGTGCCCTGAGTCCGATTTCGCAGGCCGTTTCCAATCAACCTGCCAAATTTCGGCCCATTCCAACACCGTCGCGATAAATGAAAAAATTGCCCATGGTATGGTTTGATTTGTTAATTTTCAGTCCAACACTTCTTCAACCTGGCAAAATTAATAAGGAAATTAATTATTCGGAGGCCCAAACGAAGGAATTTGGCTAAAATCCCGTGATCCCGAGTCTGTGCCCCGAGTCCAATTTCGCGGGCCGTTTCCAATCATTGCCAAATTTCGGCCCATTCCGACACCATCGCGACAAATGACAAAAATGCCCCTGGCCCGATTTTGCTTTGTTAATTTTCTGTCCAACACTTCTTCAACCTGACCTAATTAATAAGAAAAATAATTATTCGGAGGCCCAAACGAAAGAATTTGGGTAAAATCCCGTGATCCTGGGTCTGTGCCCCAAGTCCAATTTCGTGGGCCGTTTCCAATCGACCAGCCAAATTTCAGCCCATTCCGACACCGTCACGACAAATAACAAAACTGCTCCTGGTGTGATTTTTTCTTTTAATTTTCTATCTCGCACTTCTTCAACCTAACATAATTAATATGGAAATTAATTATTCGTTGGCTCAAACGAAGGAATTTGGCTAAAATCCCGTGATCCCGGGTATGTGCCTCGAGTCCAATTTCGCGGGCCGTTTCCAATCAACCTTCCAAATTTTGACCCATTCCGACACCGTCACGACAAATGACAAAATTGGCCATGGTACGGTTTTATTTGTTAATTTTCAGTCCAACACTTCTTCAACCTGACATAATTAATAAAGAAATTAATTATTCGGAGGCCCAAACGAAGGAATTTGGCTAAAATCCTGTGATCCCGAGTTTGTGCCCCGAGTCCAATTTCGCGGGCCGTTTCCAATCAACCTGCCAAATTTCAGCCCATTTCGACACCGCCACGACAAATGACAAAATTGCCCCTGGTCCAATTTTACTTTGTTAATTTTCTATCCAGCACGTCTTCAACCTGACATAATTAATAAGGAAAATAATCATTCGGAGGCCCAAACGAAAGAATTTGGGTAAAATCCTGTGATCCTATGTCTGTGCCTTGAGTCCAATTTCGTGGGCCGTTTCCAATCAACCTGCCAAATTTCAGCCCATTTCGACACCGCCACGACAAATGACAAAATTGC
>NW_019239088.1:0-1869 GCF_002742605.1 Olea europaea var. sylvestris
ATTGGATATTACAGAATGGAAATAGGATCACATAGCTATGGACTTCGTAGTAGGTCTTCCGAGATCAGCAAGAGGTCACAATGCTATTTGGGTAGTGGTTGATCGTTTGACGAAGTCAGCCCATTTTCTGCTAATCAAAGTAAATTTCAGTAAGGAATAGCTCACACAATTATACATCAGGGAAATAGTCAGATTGCATGGAGTTCATATCACCATTGTTTCATATAGAGACCCAAGGTTCACATCGAAATTATGGAATAGTTTGCAAATAGCTATGGGGATGAAACTGAAATTTAGACTGCTTACAATCCACAGACGGATGGACAATCAGAAAGAACCATTCAAACTCTTGAAGATATGTTGATGGCATGTGTTTTGGATCTTAGCGGTAGTTGGGGGGCACATCTATCGTTAGTAGAGTTTGCCTACAATAATAGTTTCCAGACTACTGTAGGCATGACCCCATATGAAACTCTTTAGGGTAGGAAGTGCAGATCTCTAATCCATTGGAACGAGGTCGGAGAGAATAGAATTTTGGTTCTAGAAATAATTGAACGAACAATTGAGACACTTTATAAGATTAGAGCTAGAATAAAAATAGCACAGGATCGACAGAAAAGTTATGCCGATAGTAGAAGAAATGATTTGAAATTCGGTGCGGGCGACAAAATTTTTCTTAAAATAGCATCCATGAAAGGGTATATTGAGATTTGGTAAGAATGGGAAATTGAGAAACTGCGATTTATTGGACTTTTCGAAATGCTTGAAAATGTTGGTGTTGTGGCTTATCGACTTGCCTTACTACCTGAACTTGCATCAATACATAATGTATTCCATGTTTCGATGCTAAGAAAATATGTTTATGATCCCTATCATGTGGTGAATTATCGGGCTTTGGAGGTACAAAAAGACTTATCATACAATGAAATCCCGACGATGATTTTGGATAGAAAAGTACATCAGCTCTTTAAAAAAAGAAGAGTTCCCTAGTTAAAGTGCAATGTCGAAATCATGGATGGGACGAGTCAATATGGGAGAAGAAAGATAAGCTTAAAACCAAGTATTCACAACTATTCAATTAGCCAACGTAATTTTCGAGGATGAAAATATTTTAGGAGGGGAGATTGTAAAATCTCGAAAATTCGCTTATACTAGAATTTATTTACTTTTATACTATATTTTAAATTTGAAAAGTTGGGGAACTAAAATGATAAATATAATAAATTCAATTTTAATTAGGTCAAATATTTAAATATTGGTATAGTAATGACAAATATATCAATATTGTACTCATTGGATAGCTTGTAATTAATTATGAATATTAGGCTCGAGAAAAAGTCGATTCAGATAAATCAGCTCCAAGATATTTCATTTTGAAGAAGTTGATGAGAACTAGTTTTGCAATTTAATTGAAACCTTGGATGGAAATGCACCCCGCCACGTGTCATGTGTATGGAGTGTTTCATTTTGATTTTGAATTTGTTGGGAATTAGTGCACGTTTATATTAAATGATAGCTAGGTAGTTTTATTTTAAAATGATTTATTTGCCTTGATTTTTGCGATATGATAGGGATGGGTTGCCACATGTCGATTAGATAAGGAAGAAGTAATTGTTGATTTGTATAGAATATTCGGGTTGAGGCTTTTAGGTAAAAAACGGTGGCAGCAGCAACAAAGACAGAAAATAAAGTTCGGATTCTGCTTTTCAAAAGAAACTATTTTATCTAACAAGGTAGGATATCGAGTTGTAGTGTATTCTATCTTGTTTAATTATTTTTTCATGTTGATGAATTATTGTACTTATGAAAGCTAAAGATATGATATGATATGAATGATATGGGCATTCCGATACAAATGATATGATATGA
>NW_019239089.1:0-1869 GCF_002742605.1 Olea europaea var. sylvestris
GTTGTCTAATTCGATTGGAATTGAGCCAATGAAAAGTGGTTTTTGATTTCATGAAAACTTCGGGTTTATTCATTTTTGGCGAATTGCTAGTCTAATTCGTTTGGAATCGAGCTAAGGGAAAGCAGTTTTTGATTTCATGATAACTTCAGGTTTTTTTCATTTTTGGCGAATTGCTAGTCTAATTTAATTAGAATCGAGCCAACGAAAAGTGGTTTTTGATTTCATGATAACTTCGAGTTTGTTCGTTTTCGATGTATTGCTTGTCTAATTCGATTGGAATCGAGCCAATGAAAAGTGCTTTCTGATAACTTCGGGTTTGTTCATTTTTGGCGAATTGCTGGTGTAATTCGATTGGAATCGAGCTAGTGAAAAGTGGTTATTGATTTCACGATAAATTCAGGTTTGTTCTTCTTTAGCGAATTGCTAGTCTAATTGAATTGGAATCGAGCAAATGAAAAGTTGTTTTTGATTTCATGACAACTTCGAGTTTGTTCGTTTTCGATGAATTGCTTGTCTAATTCGATTGGAATCGAGCCAATAAAAAGTGCTTTCTGATAACTTCGGGTTTGTTCATTTTTGGCGAATTGCTAGTGTAATTCGATTGGAATCGAGCTAGTGAAAAGTGGTTATTGATTTCACGATAAATTCAGGTTTGTTCTTCTTTAGCGAATTGCTAGTCTAATTGAATTGGAATCGAGCAAATGAAAAGTTGTTTTTGATTTCATGACAACTTCGAGTTTGTTCATTTTTGGCAAGTTGCTAGTCAAATTCGATCGAACTCGAGCCAATGAAAAGTGGTTTTTGTTTTAATGATAACTTCGGGTTTGTTCATTTTTGGCAAATTGCTAGTCTAATTCAATTGGAATCAAGCCAATGAAAAGTTGTTTTTGATTTCATGTTAACATCGGGTTCGTTCATTTTTGGCGAAATGCTAGTCTAATTCGTTTGGAATCGAGCCAATGAAAAGTGGTTCTTGATTTTATTATAACTTTCGATTTCTTTGTTTTTGTCGAGTTGCGAGTCTAATTCGATTAGAATCGAGACAGTCAAACGCAGTTTTTGATTTCATGAAAACTTTGGGTTTGATCGTTTTCTCCAAATTGCTAGTCTAATTCGATTGGAATCGAGCCAATGAAAAGTGATGTTTGATTTCATGATAACTTTGGGTTTGATTTTTTTCGCCAAATTGCTAGTCTAATTCGATTGGAATCGAGCCAATGAAAAGTGGTTTTTATTTCATGAAAACTTTTGGTTTGACCGTTTTCGGCGATTACTAGTCCAATTCGATTGGAATCGAGCCAATGTAAAGTGGTTTTTAATTTCACGATAACTTCGCGCTTGTTTGTTTTTGGCGATGTGCCAGTCTAATTTGTTTGGAACCGAGCCAATGAAAAGTGGCTTTTGATTTTATGATAACTTCGGGTTTCTTCATTTTTGTCTAGTTGCTATTCTAATACTTCGGGTTAGTCTAGTCTAATTCGATTGGAATCGAGCCAATGAAAAGTGGTGTTTGATTTCATGATAACTTCGGGTTTGATTGTTTTCGACAAATTGCTAGTCTGATTCGATTGTTATCGAGCCAACAAAAAGTGGTTTTAATTTAAAGATAACTTCAGGGTTGTTCATTTTTGGCAAATTGCTAGTCTAATTTGATTGGAATCGTGCCAATGAAAAGTGTTTTTTGATTTCATGATAACTTTTGGTTTGTTTAGTTTTGGCAAATCACTAGTCTAATTCGATTGGAATTGTGCCAATGAAAAGTGGTTTTTGATTTAATGATAACTTCGGGTTTGTTCTTTTTCGCGAATTACTAGTCCAAGTAGATTAGAATCGAGCCAATGAAAAGTGGTTTTTGATTTCATGATAACT
>NW_019239090.1:0-1869 GCF_002742605.1 Olea europaea var. sylvestris
ATTTTAGTGCATTTACATATATATTGAATAATTTATAATATTATTTAATCTAATTTTAATAAACGATCGGCCACCGACCGGACTGGGCTTTTACGATCGTCGATGGTCAATGGTCAAAGTCGACCTCCGCCCTAGCTGAATGTTGATGCTAGATTCGCCACTGCTTGTATATCTTCAATTACCATATTTGTATTGTCATTATTCTTTTCTTCCTTCTTCTTTGGTACTCTAAAATTCTTCTTAATGTTGTCATTCTTGCTACAGTTCCAGCAGTTCACATTCCTTACAAACCTAGACTTGCTTTTAGCAATCATCCACTTTTTACCGTTGCCTTTATTGAAATTTTTTCTCGATCCCTACCCTTAATCTCGACACTTAGTGCAGAATTTGATATTGGGAATTTTCCAGAATCTCTTCGACGGACTTTCTTAGCAAGAATAGTTCATGAGCATCACTAAGACTCAATTTCACATTGCCTATAGAGTTACTAACTGCAGCTCTCATAGATCTTAACTATTAGGTAGTAGTGCAAATAAGATTAAGGCACATACCTCATTGTCAAATTTAATCTCAACAGAGACCAATTGTAATAATTGTATTCAATTTGTTGATATGTTTTACTGTTAGAGCATCTTCAATCATTTTTAAATTAAGAGCTTGTTTGGTAGAACTTAAAAGCCAATTAAAATCAATTTTTTGACCGTTATTTCACTATCCAACCGTCATTTTTGAATTCTTCTCTCACAGATAGGACCCACTTTATCTCTAACAGTCAAAAAATCAATTATCAAAACCCTTACTAAACAAACACTAAATGAACTTTTCATGAGGTGTACATTATACTTAGAGGGCTTATCATACATATGGATAATACTTTCATTAAATTTGTTGTGATTTTCTCCTCCACCACATTGCGACTAACGTTTTCGACAATACTATTACTTTAATAACATCCAATACTTGAAGATCAAAGAATTTGCACTCATTTTCTTTCATTTCTTCTGGCTTCTCATTCAAAAGGGGGTAATAAAATTTTTTCTACAAAGATAATCTTCGATCTGCATCCTTCAAAATGCAAAATTCACACCATTAAACTTGCAGATCTCTAGTGATGTTCCTTTTTCACCAATCATTGCTCAGTAAAAACTATAGGATCTTATAACACTTGTTGAAAATTAGAAAACCCCAATTCTATCACCAAAAGCAATAAAGTCTCAAAAAGAAAATCGACATGCAAGCATGTAAAACTTATAGAAGTTCACGTCAATGTGAGTGTACGTCCTCTTCCGCCACTGCAATAATTAACTATGATGGAAAGAAGCTTACAAGATAAACCCTATTTTCTCTAATCTTTGACTCTCTCTTTTATAGTGATACGAAATCTTAACGACGGTTCCCTATTTATAAGACAAACAAGGATAAAATCAAAATTGTAAGTGTGAAATTCTTAAACCATCTTTAGTGAAATTTTGATTGATCTACATATTGACTCCCTATGACGATAATAATGAGCTCAATAACTTAAAACATTTTATACGTAATATGAAGTTCAAGTTGTGCAAAGCTATACATTTTATCTACGAGTTTGATAGGATTCAGAATTACTATTCGTTTATTATTCATTTGTTCTATATGATCTTAAACTTATAATCGGTTAAATTTTAATGTCAACACTCCCAAACTTAATTACTAGAGATGAAATTTTGAACTTGGATTTAAGCCAACCCAAAAATCCACTAAACCAATATTAATGGCTTTTTTCTTTTTGAGAAGAAATACTTTCATACATTGAGTTACAACTTATTATTAATTTTTGTTACTTTCGGACAGCTTTTTTTTACTTAAAAATGCTCATTTTCCACTCTCAAC
>NW_019239091.1:0-5519 GCF_002742605.1 Olea europaea var. sylvestris
CTCTCAGAGAGTATGCAAATACATTTAAATGCTCATCAAGAACAAGAAGTTGACATCATGTTGTACCATATAAAACAGCTTAATGCCCACAACCGCGCTAAATTTTTACATTTAACATAAACATAACGGTGGAAAAACGCATAGGTATTTAGGTTATTCTTATGCTGAGTGGCTACTATAGAAATTTCATTTAAGTACGGAATAACACAGTATTACAGAAAGGCTACAACTGGAAGTACAATACACTCTCTCAGGAAGCTATGCCTTATCTACACGTGTTCAGTAGCATTAGAATCAACTGCTAAAATAAACTAACGTAAAAATTGGCAAGAAACACATCAACACCAATTGAAGTATCATACTGGGACTACACAAGGACTTGTGTTAGAAACACATACTTTGTACAGTTAATTATGCTCTCTCTCTTTTTCGTCGTAACTCATCCTGTTATATTTCCTCTACAGGCAATTCAAACTTGTCAACTTCTTCAAAATATGCTCTCTGCTTTTCAATAAAATCTCGTGGCAAGCAGAAGTCATTAGCACCTTCCTGCCGAATGCACCTCTTCTGCAAAACCACATTATCCATGAACATCAATACTGGATTTTGGCATCTAAATAAGTAGTATCAAATAGTTGCTCTATAAAAGGCGTTTTTAGCACAAGATAGCCTTGAACGAAAGAGCACTTTATTGATTTCATGTATTTTTAGAATTGGTTACCCTCCATCTCCTATCTTTTCCGTAACCCAGTTTGAGCCATCAGAATGTGATGTTGAATGCTTTAAATAAATATATGGCTTTTGCCAAAGTTGGGGATATTCATAGCCAACACCAACAGCAGTCAAAGGACATTACATCGAGATATTAGGACAGTTGTGTAACCTTTTACCATCAAAGTTCAGTACAGCTGGGAATTTGGATTATAGTAGTCATAAGACAGAGCAATGATGCTTTATGGGAAATTGAACAGACGATATCATCTGATTATCTATCAGACCCCTATTCTATGGGGGCTTTCATGCTTGGTCAACTGCAAAATTCCCAATAGCAGAGCCACCATTTTATCTACCAAGAAATCTTTATAGAAATATTCTTTACATTGACGACTGTATGGTCAACTAGTAAAAAGACCAGTCACAAATATAATTGTTGTTTACTACAGAACAATTTCGTTTCCATAAGGTTCAGAGATAGTCAAGAGAAAGGGCTGATCATAGAGCCAAAAGAACAACCTAATATTTTTACTGTAAAATAGAAATTAGAACATAATAAAATAAATGACAACCTAGTCTGCTGCTTTGAGTTCATTTTTATTATGCTCTTATTTCAGTTGAATTTCCTCAGGAAGTTAAAAACCAGATAAAACAACTATATCGTGTTTTTGAAAGTGCCCAAGGCTTAAGCCTTGAGAACCACCTATCACAAGGCTTTTATTAGGAGACTTAAGGCCTCTGATGCTCGGACTCTTTGAAATAGTCGGAGTACCCGTGTCGGATACGACACGACGTGGGTATGGATATGAGATATGTGTTGGATCCTCAAAATTTCAATCGAACATTTCGTCTTTTTTGCTTCTTCTTTCTTTATTTCTTTTTTTCTTTTTCTTTTTTTTCTCTTTTCCATTAATTTCCCTCTTCTTCTTTCCCCTTTTTGCTCTCTAGAAACTTAGTGTCGCCGCCAAGAGGGTGGAGAAAGATAGCGACGCTAGGTTTTCCCTTCTTTTTCTTTTTCTTTCTCTTTCTTTTTTCTTTCATTTTTCCATTTTTTTCTTCTTTCTCTCTTTGCAACAGTGGTTTAAAGTTTCGTTTGTATAAAATGAAAATAAGTTCCATATAATGCTACTTAGTACTTCATTAAGTTCAAATTGCAATTAAATCTCTCATTTTCTATTTTATATAATATTTAGTAATTCCCATGATTGAAAACTAAATCTCAAAATTCTATTTTATTCACCTTAATCCCTTATTCAATACTCGTTTATTTCTTTGTTAATAATTTATTTTGGTCTATTCAAAACAACATTTTGGATTCGTAAAAAAATTGAAGTTTGAATGACGTACCCACATACCCTTGTCCGAAATTTGGACTCTTTTTAGCCATCTCTCCATATCCTATATTTTAAAAAATAAAAAATCCGAAACTTAAATATATACTCGTACTCAATACCCGTACTCGAGTCCGAGCATCATAGCTTAAGGCTTACACTTGAGCATGTTTGGCAAATAAGCAAGCCCATGGCTTATACCTTACTTATTTCTCATTTTGTGTGGGACCTACTCCCATTATATTTTTAACCACGCATTTGTGTAGGGTCCATGGCTTATAAGCCATAAGCTTATTTGCACCTGCAAGTTTCCTCAATCAAGGCCTAAGCCTCAACTTAAACCCATACCTCAAGACCACAGGTGAGCATTCTGAGATTTTTAAGTCAGAGATTTTTAGGTTGATTCTTAATAGCCAAAATGCTTCAAGGGTTTTTTGGCTGGTTTTAGACTAAGCCCAACACTGAAATTTAAAAAGAAAAAGACAGTAGAATAAAGAAAAAAAAAATTGAAGAAATCATGCATGCACTAGCTCTTACAGATAGCGCGCGACGTCCTAAGTGAAATTACAGCTTTCTGATAGTATAAAACTGATAGCAAAAACACCGACAAGCAACTTACTCTTGTTTCTGTTTATATGTTTTTTATTGTCACCGCTGTGTTTTGTTTTCTTCGCTTTGGATTTATTTCCTTCTAAAGCCGGATAAACAATTATTCAGTACTTCACTAGCTGTTCCATTTGTTTTAGACTTCAAATATTCAGTGTAGATTAGTAGCAGTTATGTGATTGCTATTATCTTCTACTTTTCTCCATCCATTTTATGCATCCAGTTGCAAATTAGACTTAATTTTGGAAATGGTTTTCCACGGAATTTTCAGATAGTTCAAGGTATACAGAGAGTGTAATATTGTATTTTAATATGTTTTCAGTTATTATATTAGTTTATATTGAATCTTACGCCTCACCTCACGGATAGCCTCAATATCCAAATTAGCCTACTTAAATAATGTAGTTATCTAAATCTCCAATAAATAATTTCATTAAATTAGAAAATAAAAGGATATATCGTATATCCACTGAAACAACTTAATGTGGTATTCAAATTGGATTTAGGTGCAAACAACGAAAATAGAAGTGGAACCAAAGAAAACTTTTGTTCCACAAGAAAAGGCATAAGTGAAAGCTGGGACAGAATAATACTGATAGGAATGGAAAGCAATAACCAAGAACATTGCAGTCCTGAATTCCTTTCATGTGTCAAGAAATAAGAAATCTGTACAAACCTTTTCCCGCTTATGGTGAAGATCAGTCCATGACTTTGATGGTTTAACATCACGAGATTCATCAAAACCATTCCTAAACAGAAAAAGCATTAAAAAAGATCAGCACAAGCAATTGCTACAGGCAGAGAATGAGAGGAAATATATTAGTTGCTGACTCACTGGTTTGATCCCATAATAACATTGCTTTTTAGATTACAAGCACAAATCAAAATCTTAGAAAACTTGATGTATCGTTAATATAAGCAGAGGCACAAGAAATCAACTATGCTATATATATCTTATGGCATTACATTTGTCTATAAGAAGAAACCAGTGACTCCAGTGCATCAGGAATTTTAAAATAGGCATATTATGCACATAGTACAAGCTCTCAAAGAGCCATGACAATCAGGTTATTATTTCAAAAGGTCACAAAGTCCAATTTGTCATAATCAGAACATATTACATATATTTGCGCTGGGTGCAAGGTGTACGTGTTTGTGTACATGTGAGTAGAGTGAGAGTGGTAGGGAGAGTGTATGCTACTTTGTCTTCAGTAGAGGAGGGCAACTAGAAGCCCCAATATCTATAGTCTTCTTTCCACTTTTTCTTCTCCAAGAAGTGTAATTAACCAGCACAGTAGCAGATGCCCTTTTATCGTTTAGTTTTTCAACTGAGCTAGTAACGAGAATCGCCTTCCCCTTCTTCTTTGTCGCCTCAAGTAAGGAGCCAAAAGGATTGAGAATGGACTTACCTTTTTCCTCTGTTTTCTCAATTGAGCAGTCAAAAGGATTGAGAACATTCGTCCTTTTATAGTTTGTTTTCTCAACCAATGAGCTAGAAGGATTGAGGATTGTCTTCCCTATCTCTTTTGTTTTCTCGAGTGAGGAGCTAGAAGGACTACGAATCAACCCTCTTTCCTTTCTTTTCTCATATGAGCAGCTAAAAGGATCAAGGATCAACCCTTTTGTTTTCTCTGTTGAGCAACTAGAAGCGTTGAGAACAGCCTTCCCTTTATCCTTTGTTTTCTCAATTGACGAGCTAGAAGGATTGAGGATTGTCTTCCCGGTCTTATTTGTTTTGTCGAGTGAGGGGCTATGACTAAAGTTCACAACCCCTCTTTCCTTTCTTCTGTCATATGAGCAGTTAGAAGCATTAAGGATTCCCATCCTCAGCTGTTTTGTTTTCTCAATTGAGCAGCCAGAAGCACTAAGAACTGTCTTCCTCACTCCTTTTTCAAATGAGAAGCTAGAATGATTGGGAATTTCCTTCCCAACTTCTGCTTTTTCAGCATATCCACTAAAAGGAAAGAGATTTCCTTTCACCTTATCCATTTCTTTCTCCAGTAAACTACAAGAACCGTGAATTGTGTTACCATATTCCTCTGTTTTCTCAGGA
Organism: Olea europaea var. sylvestris; assembly: GCF_002742605.1. Classification (NCBI taxonomy): domain Eukaryota; kingdom Viridiplantae; phylum Streptophyta; class Magnoliopsida; order Lamiales; family Oleaceae; genus Olea; species Olea europaea. The sequence goes on from NW_019239091.1 coordinate 4,705, forward strand.
GGTTGGTAATAGGATGGTACAGTAATTGCCTTTCCTTTATCCTTCTTCTTCAAAAGAGGAGTGGAGCTAAAGGTTGGAGAAACAACCTCTCTTTCTTTCTGAGGTCCATATGTTGTCTGTCTTCGACTTGATGCTCCATTCTTAGTTTTCCCATCACCTTCAATAAGCAGTAAGGTACAGAGGTACAGATTAGCGCTCTATTATTCTTAGAATAAGATCTACACATGAACAGGAAATAAGAACATCCATAAAAAATTGCCAACCACTGCTAAGCATCTCGATCTTTGTGTACAGGGTCAAAACAACATTTGCAAACGCCCAGAATTATATAGAAGAGAAACTAATTCCACAAGTCTGATGTTCATATGAAAATCAGTTCTACTCTCTTACTAGATAATCTAAGCAAACCCAGAACTCTTCAATCTGAAACTTCAAAAAAAATTCCTCTGATAGGTACTAAATTCAAATTTAAGACTCGCAAAGCACCCATTACTCTTCCCATCATGAATCAACAACAAAACAACGGGAAGAAAATCAAAAATTCCCAGAGAAAGATGAAAATACCAATAACAACGACTAAAAAACGAGGAATTATTTCATTGAAAGAACATTACACGATTCAGAATCTAACTAATAATTCAGAAAGTAAAAATCCCATATAAACAACAAATTTCAAATTTATCATCCCCTCCCTGATCATCAACAAAAAAATCCACTCACATGCCAAACCCTAGATTTTTAAATCCTAAAATCACTAAAAACACAAGCACATAAGAACGCTCATTCATACCAAAAAAAAAAAAAAAAAAAAAAAA
>NW_019239091.1:12752-26621 GCF_002742605.1 Olea europaea var. sylvestris
ACAAAGAACTCATTTAACTAAGTTAGATTCACATAGAGATGTGGAATTGAATTGTTAAATAGACTCTAAATGAGAACTCGAGAAGGGTAAATTGAATACAATGGAAGAATTTGATCGAATACTACATGAGATATGAATCTTAATTTAAGATGTAGAGGTGATCAGTAGGTGAAATTATTCTGCCATAATATTTGTTCATTATTTAAGTTCCAAATCACTCTTTGTATGTATCCACATATTTTCAAATAGTTGTATAAAAAATCACAACATCTAATTCTTTGTTTATTTTCAAGTAAATAAAGTTAGGAAATTGAACCAATTGTTAAATAGTAGTCCTCGTAGGAATGATATCCGAACTCTTAGATCCACTATTACTTGTTACGATCCGTACACTTACAAAAATAAAATTGACAACAATGGATATTCTTGGTATGTCATATATACTCTAAAAGGGCAAGTGCGAGATTGTTAGTTTGATGTTCTTCGAGTACTAATTTGTAAAATGACATTATTAATTAATATTTGATCATTTACGTGTTATAATTTGAAATAATTATCTAAGGTTTCATGATCTCATATGACACAAATTGTATACTCAATGATTAGAGTATAGTGAGACAAAATTTGTGACGTCATAAAAAATATCATTTACAATCGGTACATAAAGTTGGACACGCTTTATGTTTATAAAATTGTATTGTTTTTATTGAGATTTTGTCTAGGTTTGGGAATGCGAACAATAATGAGTTTTGATGCAAATCGAACGTGACCGCGCGTAGATGACGTAGATGACTCATTTGTAGTCGCTCGGAATGATACTCTACTCAATTATCAAACAAGTCTCCTAAATCCTGAACGAGTAATTTACCTTTGATTGCTAATTCAAGTTCTTTGAGATGTCAATTAGTGAAGTCCTAATTAGAAGATTGATCTTGGTGCTTTGGCAGATGAAACAGTTAAAGATCGTATACTTGAAATAATGGAATTCGTTAATTATCGCAACGAGACAATTGTCACTCCGAAGCATTTTCTATAGGCATTTGAACCTGAGCTTAGTAGTTTGATCATGGGATGGCTAGAATCTATGTTGTGATTAGTTTACAATGGAATAGCTTTATGAAAAATGAGACTTGGAGGGTAATACATGTTGAAAGGCAAAACGATCATTTTGCCAATTTCCATATGTTGATGATCACGGTGGTTGACTTGTGGAACGATTAGGTCCCTCTCTTGGCCATAATAAAGGTATGTGATTTAATTGATCTACTACAATAGAGTCTAAGAAATATTCTGCGATTATGAAATTCTAATTGAATATTATAAATATGCCCTTCGTGGACACATTTTTCATGATTTTAGGGTTATCCACATTCTCTTATATTTACCAAAAGAAAGAAAATTAAAAGAGAATAAAGGAGAAGATCTAAGGGAGGATGCATTTCGCTAGACCATCAAAAATTTCTTAGTCTCTTTTCACCCTTATATGTGAGGATTTATAAACAAAATCCAATGACCTCAAAGTGATCTAAGATCCATTATTAATATTCAAATAAAAATTAATTTTCTCTTGTGATGATTAAATCGTAACTTCACATGGAGTTTTTAATAATTTTTAAATACAATCTTGAATTATGGATGAATNAATTTTCTCTTGTGATGATTAAATCGTAACTTCACATGGAGTTTTTAATAATTTTTAAATACAATCTTGAATTATGGATGAATGAACTGATAACAACAATTAGCCATGTTTGATCTAGTTATATATCAAAATTTTAATAAAAAATGATGAAATGTAAAATTTAAGAAAAAATGAGTTTTAAAAATATGAGCAGAACATGACTTGACTCCTATTTGGTGGAAATGAAAATAGATATTTAGCACATTTTGACAAAATTTGATGAAATATATGGTTGAAAAGTTATATATTCAATAAAATATATGATTAAAATTAATTATTTATTTTGATTTTATAAAAATCTAAATTTTAATTTCTGTTTAACATGAGCTTAGTTGGTAAAACGCACTTTTGAATTCATCTTTTTCCTTTTTATTCGAAGGATTATTATAAGTATTTATAGGAAAAAGTTGCAGATTTCAACGGACTCCACCGCCTCCAAATATTTTTGTCGGCTGTCTCTACATTTTTTTTTTTTTTTTACTACTAATCCAATCTTAATCACTGAAATAGTAACTCTATTATTTATTTATTAATTCCCACTTTTCACAAATTGTTTTGTATAGAAGTTTGTAAGAATTCTTACTGTTTGATCCCCTTAAATTAAATTACATTACATTACATTTTTCTCTCTCTATTTTCAACCACACAATCTTCCATAAAATAATATTATACGTAAATCGAAAATTTTTCCTTCTTTTTCAACCACTCATTTTTCTAAAAAATATTATTCCCCCCATTTTCATTTTCAGGTAATGGGGATGAAACAGGGGCTAATATAAATTACACTCAAAAAATTTAATCATGTCATACCACAATTGCATATTTAACCTTTTCTTTTCAATGAATTTTAAATTAGTCACATGAATTATTTTTTCTAACGTTCTAAAATCCAAGATTGATCGAGTTTTACGTTTTACTTCTAATTTTTAAACGTATATAATTTAAAGAAAAAAAAATCACGAAATCCTAGTATTTATAAAGTTTTCTTAATTAAGATAATCAAAATACATTACATAAAATAATATAATAGAAAAATACTTGGATTAATTTCAATTTTGATAAATTCAGTAATATCTCAATTATGTCATCCAACATTAATTTGTCACCCCGTTAGCCCTCGTTTATTGGTAAACATTTCATAATCATGACATAACTATCAAAATTTGAAATCGAATTTGAATAGAGCATTAAATATACTCTGTTGAATAAATTACCATCAATTTTGAAATACAATTTATTTTAACATTTTGCGACCACGACATGATTTGGTGGTAGGTTTACTAGAAATTAATTTTAACATTCACCTATAATTATCATAAAGAAAAGGATAATAGAGCGACTAACCTTGAAAAATAAAAAATAAAAAATTGAGTGATCTAATTGAGAGAAATTAAACTTGGGTAACTTAACCATAAAATACTTGCATAAATATTGGAAGGCTTAAGCCTTAAGGTGCTAAGATCTTGGGGTGTAAAAAAATAGTGATGGAATAAAAAGAAATGAAAAAGAAAACTCTCTTATCCTCGTATCACTTGCTAATATACACATATTTTAGGATACGAGTAATCAGTACAAAAGGTCCTTATATTTCAATGTTATTGTGAAAACGTTCATACCTTTCATTTTTTGATATTTTCACTCCAACCTTTCACCTTTCATTACGCAAAAGATCATTTTTATCAATTTTTCAATAAAATGTTGATTTTACCATTCTATTCAAATAAAAAGAAAAGAAAAGAAAAGAAAAATAAATAATTATGGTTGCAGTTGGTAATTTATCTTTTATTTTTATGATTTTTTTTGTAATTTTTTAAAAACTTAAGGATTATGGTTGCAGTTGGTAATTCATCTTTCTTTCTTTTTTTTTTCTTTTTTTTTTTTAAATTTGAATAGGAGGTAAAATTATCATTTTATTAAAAAATGGATGAAAATGATCTTTTGCACAATAAAAGGTGAAAGGTAGGGGTAAAAATATCAAAAAATAAAATGTAGAAACGTTTTGTAATAAACCTTTTGCACTAATTACCCTTTAGTGTACTATTCCCACACACCCACCCCACTCAAGAAAAAAGTGAAAAGTTCTGAGTTCCCGAGGTACTTGTGCTTTTGTTTAGGATAAAACCAACGGCATGTTGAAAATAGCAGCAAAAGTCTGAAACTGGAGATACTAATTTCAATTCAGCCACTGGTTTTATTACAAACATTTATCAGTGCTCCAAGAATAGATATCAAAATCTAGGGGCCATGCATCAGTTCCAATGTCACTTTATCTTCTATATATGTACCATTACCAACCCTTATTTCATTCCCATTCTACAAACACACAGTTGACAGCCATTGCAAATTCTAGTTTTGTCCAATTATTTGCTAGGATTCAAGAAAATGGAGGGGATGCAATCATGGATTTCTAAACACAAACTAACCAGCATTGGTAAGTATATCATTTTCTTTTTCTTTTCATTTTCAAATTTGTAGACGACAGTTAAAGGCTTCCTTGACACGACTTTTGAGATATCAAAAGGAGCTTTTGAGATTCAAAATCTGTTTTTTTAACCCTTTTAGTTAATTTTACGAAAGCTCTTCTTTTAGTTAAAATAAATTATTTTAGTTAGAATAAATTTTAGAGCAAGCTGGTTTATTGTGTGGCTTAATTTCGGAATACGAACCGTTTTCAAACAAAAATTAAGATAGTTTGATTAGGAAATTTTTCTACTAAAAGAAAAAGTAAAAGTCATGGTAAACGGATCCTAAATGAATCTATCCACAATATTCTCGAATAATTTAAGCTTTTAGATAACACAAATGCAATTTGGTTGTGCAGGAACAGTGTGGGCTTCTGCAATTGGTGCTTCACTGGTTTATTCACGCTCAAAAACTCCTTTTAAGCCAAGTTTGAGGCTCATTCACGCCAGGTTTTATTCATTAATCACTTATTTTAAGTAATTAATTAAAATGTGTACTAATTTTAATTTTCACTGGCTGACAGGATGCATGCACAGGCCTTAACATTGGCAGTGCTTTCGGGTGCAGCTGTTTATCAGTACTATGAAAAGCGTGTTAATGAGCATTGAGAAAGTGCGACAATGTCTGACTAAGATATTATTCAGGCGCCTTCTTAAAAAACGTTTTTTAACGGATAATTTTGATATCTGTGTTTCGAATTTGTATGCCATATTAACTACTATTCGGTTCCATATTGTCTTAGATTTATGTAAATGTAATAACGAAGGGGTGTTGGAGATAATGAATTTAAAATAAACAACGTGAAGTTGTTGGGTTTATGACTTATTGTTTTATTCGAATTACGAGTCTCTTTAATTAGTTCATAATACATAGCTTTGAGCATCGAGTCGTTGATTTGAATATTACAATATTCGGAATCATTCATTACACTGCGAACATTTAATAAATAGAACTATTCAAATTCACATAAATACTGAAACCAAATTCGAACCGACGTTTTTCGTTTCAATTTTGGTTCTTCCTTCCTATATATATTTTTAAAAATTGTGAACTAACAATTATATTCCAAATATTTAGTAGAAATAGAAGAAATGAACTATCTGAAAACATATTTCAATAATTTTTAATATAGTGTAAATATAATATCAAATAACATTCAATATTTAGTATAATATCATCCAATTAATAAAATATGCCAAATAACATCAAATACCTAGTTGAACATAAACATTACATACCCAAACAATTAATCAAAAACTAGAAAGAAACATTAAGAAATTACTAGATTTTACAATGTTAAAAGCAATATAAATTTATTCATTTAAAAATAACATAACAATCAACATTATCAATTTTTCTTTCCATCCCATCGAATTATTGGACCAAGATGAATAAATTGTTAAAAATAAAAGTATTAAAAAAAAAGCACAAATTCAATTAGATTCCAATTCGAATTACTATTTTCTTTATTTTTTTTTTAATTTTTTTGGAACTGGATTAGAATTTTGATTTCTTGGTAAAGATTAAAATTAGATTTTTTAGTAGATTGTGATAGAATTTTTGAAATATGTGATTAAAAAATAACGAGACTCATGAAAAATGTGGTTAATATTAATTATTTGACTTCGATTAAAATCAGCCGTACCAAAAATGCTATCGATTCCGATTGAGCTTGTTTAAGCCCCATTAAAAAGCTAAGAATGAATTTTAAAATAGTAAATTGATAGAAACTGTATGATTAATAGATAAAGAAAATTTTTGGATTTACGTGTAATATTATTTTATTGAAAAATGTGTAATTGAAAAGAAAAATAAGGAAAATATATTTTGAAAATAATAGAGATCATCATCATAATAATACAAGGTTGTGCAATTTTGATGTTGAGGGAATATAAGGATGTCAATTTGACCAGACGACTCGGACGGCCTGTGGCCGATCAAGAAAAGCCCTAGCTGGTACGGCTCATGGCTCGTAGGGAGGGAGCCGAGGCTCGAGCAGAGCCTTATTTTAATAGGCGACCTGAGCCCAAGCCAATCAGTAATGAGCCAAACAAACACATGCCAAAAATGGCTCATGTTTGTTGAAACAGGTTAGCTGCTACGTGTGCCGACTCCTTTAAACAGGTAGCTGCACAACTGCTGTTTTAATAGGCAGTAGCAATGTACCAATTAAGGCAGCTAGTATGTTGCCTGTTTAGCGGCTGTCCTAGTTGCCTTTAATCAGGCAGCTCTGCCTCTACCTGTTTAAGCCGGTTACAAGGCTATTTTGCTGCCTTTAAAACAAAAAATAAAAAATAAAAAACGAGGCGACTCGTTAATACCCTAAGCCAAGCATAAATTTTTCAACTGAGCTTCTGCTTAGCTTGGCTTGGGCAAAAAGAGCTCGAGTCATTTTTTACTCGAGCCATGCTCGGGTCACGAGTTTCAGCTCAGGTCGTTTACATCCCAAGGAAAATGTTTTGACATTTGGACCATTTGGATTTTTCTTTTTCCTGTAAAAGAGATTCAATTAGACCATCATAGTTGATTATGCAATTAATTTCAAAATGTTGACCTATGGTTGAACTTTAAAGTTTTTATTATAACAAACATGTTGATCTTAGTTACTAACAAATTGAATTTAAATGATTATAATTTTTCAAAGCATACTATAAAAAATTGATTGGTGATCGTCAAAAAATCAAAAGATAATATCAAAAATCAAACTCAAGAAAGAGGTCAAGATCAAAGTCACATACTCAAGAACATAAGAGCCAAACTTCGGAGCAAAATCAATGAATTGATTTTTTAGATAAAGTGTAAAAATACTAACACTTTGATACTTGATGACGAATGCTTAAATTCAAAGTCATTCAATGTATTAAAAACAATTTTTTGCATTAAAGCCCTGTTTGACAATCTTTAAAAATTTAAATTGTTTGCTATAGTATTATTTTTCACTACACATTCACACAATAAAATATTCTATGCACAAATCAATAAAGTTTATTTACTCTTTAACTACACATTCTCTAAAAATACTATTCAAAACTCTTTAATTTTTGAAATAATGAGTGTCAAACAGGGCCTAGATATCATTCTAATGCAATGATTTGATCAAATATAAAAATGACTTTTAAAAATAATATTTAAACTTATAAAATATATTTTATCTTGAAAAATTAGTTAAAAATATTTTTGAAAAGTCTATGCCTTTCAAAATTTTCAATTGGAACAAATGGGACCAAAACGTAAAAAGACCAAAATTGTTGGGCTGTCAACTGGCCAAAAGTGGCAGTCGATCGAAAATTTCCAACGATCCAAAAATTGAACGTTCGAACCTCTATTTTTACTGAACAACCAGCTATATTGATCATTCAGACAAGTGACGATCGACCGAAGATATCATCCTAACTTACAATTTTTTTTTAATTTTTTTTTGTATTTTGAACTCTATAAATATCCCTGGTCTTTCTATTCTTCATAAGAGATTCAAGAAAATAAAGTGAGATAGTTTCTTTTAGATAATTTTTTGAGTTTTCCTTTGCATTCATTTTATATATTTCTTTATAAAAAAACTTTGATTGATTCAAACTCTTTAATCATTATCATCAAAGTTTTTCATATCTATTTTTGTACTTAACTTATTTTTATTATTCATAAAAGAAAGATATGCGTCGAAGAAGATTTTTGAACTTATATTATGCCCCCGTTTGACCCCTATTTTCTTTCATTTTTTTCCTTTCTTATTTTCAACCACACTATCTTCCATAAAATAATATCATACGTAAACCAAAATTTTTTTATTCTTTTTTAACCACACATTTTTCAAAAAACACTATTCTAAACATTAAAATTTGAAAAAATGGAGGCCAAACGGGGGCTTATATATTTTTCTTCTATTTCTTTATATTGAAAATTTTGATTTATTGAATCAAACTTGTAAACTCATCATATTCATCAATATTTCTCATTTCTCTCTAGGTGCTTAATTTATTATAATAATTCATTAAGTCCCCGTTTGCCCCCCATTCTCTCCAAATTTTAATGGTTGGAATAATGTCTTTTTAAAAAATGTGTGGTTAACAAAGAATGAAATTTTTTTTATTAGCGTGTAATATTATTTTATGAAAGATTGTGTGGTTGAAAAGAAGAGAGAAAAATAATGAAAAGGAGAATAGGGGCCAAATGGGGGCTAAAAAGAGAGATATTTTGAGAATATTTTTGAACGTACAATGCATTTATTTCTTCTTCGTTTTCTTGTTGAAAAACTTTGATTAATTGAGCCAAATCTTTAATTATCATACTCATCAATGTTTTTCTTTCAACACTTGAGCTATCGTTTATTACTATTCACTGAAGTGTTAGTCTGTCTTAGTACTTAATTCATTTATATTATGTATTAAGAGAAGAGTTTCATAGAAAAATCATTTTTTTAAACTTGTAGGTCATATTGAGGCCCCGTAAAGTTCAATATTGTATAAAAATCGATACTCCTTGTTTGTAAATCATCGAAAGCATTGTAGAGAGTTGGATTGTACAACAAGTCGATCAATATAGTGAAAATGCATTGCTCGTGTCAGAGAGCTTGGTAATAGAGGACATAAATCCTTGCTTTGAATTGAACCTCCACAATTATATCGTTTGCGTCCTCTGTATCCTTTCACTTATCGTTATCTTATTTATTATTTGATTGATCTACTTGCTTTTATTTGTTTATTATTATTAATTGATCAACATGTCCTTTGCTTCCTTGATTTCAATTTATTTTTCGAAAAGCTTTTAAAAACCAATTCACCCTCCTTTCATTAGTTGCTCTTGGGCTTTACAAAAGATTTTTCCATTAAAAAAATCATTTCATTGCTTTTGTTGCTCCAAAATGAATATTTTATAATAGATAGATATTTATTATTCCTAATCTTATCTCAACTTAGTATTGAACAAGGGCCGCTTTGTTTGTGTTTTAATTTTTAGTTTTTTAAATTTTTAGGTCATTTTATATTTTTAGTTTTGAGTGTCCGTTTTAAAATTTTTAAAAATACGTTGATACGTCATTTTGAAAAATTATTTCTCAAAACTAAAAATTAGAAAACATTTTTAATTTAAAATTTTATGACATTTTATTTTATTAAATTTGATTATCCAATAAAAATTATGTTAATATATTATAATGTAGTATATACATTTTCAAGTTGGTAAATCTTAAAATAATTTTCTCGCTAAAAAATTTTAAAATTAAGTTTGAAATATAGAAAAATAATAATAATAATTAATGACACAGACTTATAATATTTTTTGTCTGCATTCATTTAAATATATATATTTTTAAATTTTAATGTAAATAATCATTGGTTAGAACTATTTTTATTTTTTGTTTTTCTAGAATTTATCATAATTTTATTTTTCTGAATTATAATCATATTTTTTTAAAATTTCAATTTTTTAGAATTTTAGAATTTGTTTTTCTAAAATTTTATTTTTTGAATTTATAAATTATATTTTTAGAATTTATAAATTTTCGTAATTTTAACTTTTTATTTGTTAATATTTATATTTATATTTTTCTAAAATTTCATTGAAACACTTGTTTTCCAGGTTTTTAGTGCTTTATTAAAATTGCGTTTTGTGTTTTATGTTATAATTTGATCCATGCTTTCAAAAATATATTTTCAGAAATACTAGATCAAACATGTTTTTTAATGTTTTGCAAAATTGAAAAACATATTGCAAAAAATAAATCAAATGCACTCTAAATGTTCTATTGCCATTCAATTGATGTTAATAATTTTCTTTTCCATGTCCATTGAGTTTTGCAGAACTCATATATTTTAGGGATAAAAAAAGATAGAAATTTCTTGAACAAACGACAATTCCTCCAATATATTAATGATGCATTTGATTATCAATATTTTTCATGAAAAATATGTTTTTTCTACCAAAATTTCAACTTTTGTACTATTTTAATTAACATTTTTTTTCATGAAAAATATATTCTTACTTTTAGTCACGTAACTATATTTTTCTCAAAATCAAGAAAAACATTTTCTTTAAAGGGATTATGATTTTATTTTCTAAGGAATCAACTCTCTCTTATCTATCTCTTTTTTCTCGTCTACCCGTCAATAAATAATAGACAAGTATAATATATTCTAGGTTGAAATTTAAATCAAACAAATTCATTTAATTAATAATTTCCATACGAATAAGTTTTAGGCAATTGAGAATTTATTTTCTTTCTATGAAATTTCCACGGTTGCAATTAAATGCACCCTAAGAATCATTTTGAATTTTAAAAAAGAACATCTACATCAAGCCACGTCAATTCTTCAGACCAATCATTGGAAAATATTAAACATATAAAAGTTGTTTTGTTTGTTTCGCAAAGATAAAAAATGCTCTTTCGTTTAACAATAGCTAAGATGTGAATTCGAAAGTAGTTAAGTATTTTAAATTTCATCTAATTTTTAGATAAATTTGATAGAAGCATTTAATTCTTTTTATATAAAAAGAAGGATTAAAAATTACTTTAGTAGATTTTGATAAAACCTGATGAAATGTATGGTTCAAAAGTTATAGGACCCGTAATATATGTACTTAAAATTAGTTGTCGACTTTGACTTAAATAAAAATCTAAATTTTAATTGCTATCAACTATGGGCATAATCTAAATCTAAATTCCTAAGAATACAAGGCCCTGCTTGATTTGTTTCTAGTTTTCAATTTTGACTTTTGAGTATAATTTGTCTTTTGTTTTGAGGATCTATTTTAAAATTGTTAAAAATGCATTTAATTTGTCATTATGAAAAATTGTTACTCAAAACTGAAAACTACAAAGCACGTTTTGTTTGGAATTTTGATAAATAATTTTATAATGTTTTATTCCATGAAATTTGATTATTTTAATAAAATAGAACAATTTATATTATTATCAAGTGTGTTTACTTTTTAAAGTCAGTAAAATTTTCTATTATTTTACTATTTTTCCTTACTTCTTAATCACATTTTCAAAAAATCACTATTCAAAACTCTATTTTTCAAATATAATGATCATCAAACCGGGCTACCGGGCTAAATTAAACCCCAAAGACAAGTCTTTCAAGAGCAATCTATATTTACAGCTTGTTTGGGAGTGATTTTTTGGTCCAAAAAATTGATTTTTTGACCGTTATTTAACTATTCCAACCGTCATATTTGACTTCTTCTCTCACAGATGGACCCTACTTTTCTCCTAACGATTAAAAAATTAATTCTCAAAATCACTTCCAAACAGGCTCTTAAGTCCTTTGATTCCCATTTTGGGTTAGAACAAACTGAGTTTTAAAATAATGCCTTTTTAAAGAATGTGTGGTATAATGAAGACTTTTAGCTTTATGTGTAATTTTATTTTATTGGAGAGTGTTTGATTGAAAATCAGAAAAATAAAATAAATTTTAAGATTAAAGGAGTCCAAATAGGGGCTAATTATGAGCCCTAATTGCTTGAAATTTAGGCAATAATAATTGTGGTATTTCTTAGCCATAAACCAATAAATAATTATATATTGTGTAATAAACAATGCAATTAACAATCATTTTATCTGGCCAGATACCCTAATCATATAATTCTTGAAAAATAAAAGATTTAATCAGAAAATGCTACTTGGCCAGGTTGGACAAGAAGACTAGTTTTCTTAATATTTAGGCTTCCTTAGACTGCATTGGCCATTAAAACGTGCTTGCCTTTATAACACATTTTTGCTGTTGTAAGGTTGGAAAGTCATTTTCCATTTCCTAACTTTTATTCTTTTTCTCAATTTTCTTATTGTTTCTGGTGGCCCTCTAAACCTACCCAAAAGACATGGCCAGCCAATCGTAGAAAAGCTGCAATACATTGACAATTTTACCCTCGATCTTCCCCGAATACTTCGGTATACACCACTACGTAGTCTATTCTACACCCTTGAACTGCTCCTGCTATTTTATAGTATAAGCACCGTATCATAACGGAACCATGTATTGGTATTTGAAGGTGTGTATTGTTAGGAAAATGTCTTTTTGATAACACTAGTTTTGTCATTTCACACAACATGAGAATACAGAATATGACCCCACGGCTAGTTACTAAACAAAGATGAGTCTTATAATCAATATTCTTATCAACATGATGAAAGCAATTATGGTGCTTAAGGCACTAAGTATTAAAGAATCATATGGCAAAGTATAATCAGAAAGAACAGAATGTAATGATTTGACAAGAGAACAGAAACCACCTCTTCAAATTCTTCTTCTTCTTCTTCTTCTTCTTCTTCTTCTTCCTCCTTCTCTTTGTAAAGGCTGTGCAAAGAAAGATGGACTGTTCTATCTGCAGCGCGATGCCATATATTCTAAGGCCTCCAAGAAATACAATATGCGGAGCTTGCTACGAGGGGGCCAGAAGTATAATCACCTTCACAAACAAACTCGACAATGAGAAGGGGACAGAAAAACCAAGTAACAATTCAGTTTCTTCGTCTAATTCCACTAAGGTACGATGCTTTTCAGGCATATTGATTGTTCGTAATGAAATCATAAGATTCTGATGCCATTGAAAAATGAATTATGCAATGTTTTTTATTCTTTCTTTTATAGAAATTTTAGCAATTCTAATGATGCTTGAACCATGAATCGCCATTCTGCGCTGTTGAATGACTCCATGTTTCTAATACAACAGTTCAACACATTCATTTATATTAGTCAGAGTCAATCTGCAAGTCATACATACAAAAAATCAATTGGTAATACTACAAGAATACCAAGAAAAAAACAGCACACTCGCAAGAAAGCTACCAGGAAACTTTATACGACAATTAAGATAATTAAGAGATCAGCAGGCAGTTGGCATTTTTAAATATAAATTAGAAACCAAAAAAGTTCAACTCTAATTAATTCAGAACTGATTTGCATAAGAGTCAAATAAAAATTGAAAACATTTAAGAAAATATATTTGAAATACTAATTAGCTTAATGTATTCAGCCTCAAAAGTGAATAAATTTAAAGTAACCACCTTGTATATTTTACTCCTTAAATAGAATGTTATCATTATGGAATAACATTTTTGAATGCATCTCTCCATCTCAGTGAAATACTTCCCAATTTTTTGAACTTCAAGGTGATAAATTGGCATTGTTGTTTTCATAATATTAGGGACTAGCAGATCTATTCATTTCATGTCAGATACAAGAAGTGGGATATTTCCTATCCAAACAGATCAAGAGTCAATCAGCATTACACCAAAATTTTTTAGTAAATCCTAAAATGCTACCTATCACAAGAAATAATAAGAATTAAAAAAAAAAAAAAAAATTACCTTCCATCCCACAGTAGGCATTTTCTTAGTCTAAGCTTGCTACTTCTCAACAAAAAAGTCTTTCCCGTAACCATAACTATATTCCTGTGCTGGTGTGCTTGCTGGCATGAAGTGAGAATTGATTGGGCAACAACGGCAGAATATACTCAGAAAAGATTATTTTCTCAGTAAAAAATTTTCTGACAAGTGAAAATTGTTCATGATGTTCTCAGGGATTGGCAAATGCTTTGAAATGGGTGAAGGAGATGAAGGAACTGGAAGAGGAGTTAATCGAGAAGATAAGCTTTCTGAGTGGATTTGCGGCTTCATTTAGGGATCAAATTCACACTGATATTCAAGTCAAGCCTGGAAACGATGGACCCTCGATACCTGCACACAGAGCATTATTGGTGTGTAAGCAACAGCAGTCATCCCACTCCCC